>NC_072433.2:118362500-118662500 GCF_028878055.3 Symphalangus syndactylus
AGTTGCCTTTTGCACACATTTTTATTGCTTTACTTTATAAACCAGTGGTCTCCAACCTTTTTGGCACCAGGGACCAGTTTCATGGAAGACAGTTTTTCCATGGGGGAAATGGTTTCGGGATGAAACTGTTCTACTTCAGTTCATCAGGCATTAGATTCTCATAAGGAGTCTGCAACCAAATCCTTGTGTGTGCAGTTGACAATGGGGTTCGTGCTCCTATGAGAATCTCACGCCATCACTGATGTGACAGGAGGCGGAGCTCAGGTGGTGATGCTCACTTGCAGCCACTCACCTCCTCTTGTGCAACCTGGTTCCTAACAGGCCACTTCTGGTTTTGGGACCCCTGTTATAAACTATGCATCTTTACCTGATAATATTAGAATGTTGGTGATTTATTTACTCTAAGTCTCATGCACTAAGCATAGGATTAGAATTTTCACATATTCCTTTAGGGCAAGGCAGTAAAAATTTGTCACATTTGCCAGTAGGATGTGAAGAACCAGAAATAAGATTTATTCGTTGTCTTTTAATAGAAGTTTCAGTGAATTTCAGAATAGGCTTTAGATCTACTCAGCTGACCTTTTAGTCCTTAATTTTTGTTGAAGAGAAAACCAGAATGCATTATAATAGAAGCAGCACCAAATGCGGGTTCTTATCAGAGTTGTTCCTCACATTTGCCTTAAAGCAGGCCACTGAGTTTCAACAGACTGACTGTTTTCCCCATGCCTAAACAAGTATAAATGATCCCTAAAGTGTTCAGAACCAGAAAGGATTTTATAAACACAAAATTATGATCCACTGTATACCAACTTACTAGACAGCATTAACAAAAGACTTAATAGGGACTTTAAAAATAGGTAGATGGATATCCTGGATACAGCAACGACGTTTGTCACTGCAGTTACTAGGTAAGCAAAGGAATGACATTTGAACCTTCCTGGAAAGGAAACAGCTTGTTTGTTTTAAATCCGTAGGAAAAGTACTTTGTTTCACTTGACTGCTTTGTGGAAATGCAAGAGGTATCATGTTGCCGTCAAAATAGTCAGTAGCTTTGTTTCCTGCATCAACATAGAGTGAAAAGACTAAATGGGGCCCTATTACTTTTATTAATATGGTTACTATAATAAAGAGAATGGGTAGTTTCAAATTTGTTATATATGATGAATTTTAATTTCTCTCTCATCAACAGATGTTGTCTCTGCCACCTCAGATTTTTAAAAAATCCAACTATAAGGCCAGGCACGGTGGCTCACGCCTGTAATCCCAGTACTTTGGGAGGCTGAGCGGGGAGGATTGCTTGAACCTGGGAGGGGGGAGGTTGCAGTGAGCTGAGATCATGCCCCTGAACTCCAGCCTGGGTGACAGAGTGAGACCCCATCTCAAAAAAATAAATCCAACTGTATAGGAGGAATTAAATTTTAGTTCGTGGCATTTAAAATCTTACGTACATTTCTGAATTTAAGATTCCTCCCTGAATGAAAAACCTATCATTGGCATACTTTTGTGCTTCTCATAGTTTAGGTAGAACTTCAGGACTACTTTGCAGGGCTTGCACACCTACCTCTTAATCTTAGATGCAGGATCGAGATGGGACTTTAGCTGTGGTAGAGTTTCTACCTTGCTGTCTCCAGGCAGCCTTCTCTGCTACTGAAGTGGACTTTTTATGAAGTATTTCAGCCCTTTAGAGCTAAATGTGTTTCCCAAATGTGTTCTATAGTTATTTCGTATTTGAGTTTGCTATCTCTAAAGCAATATTCAGCATCCATCCCACCATCACAGAGCACTCTGTTCTTGCTGCTAGGAACGGTGTTGTTCAATTAGTAACTTTTTTTTTGAGACAGAGTCTCGCTCTGTCACCCAGGCTGGAGTGCAGTGGCACGATCTCAGCTCACCGCAACCTCTGCCTCCTAGGTTCAAGCAATTCTCCTGTCTCAGCCTCCCGAGTAACTGGGATTACAGGCATGCACCACCATGCCTGGCTAATTTTTTGTATTTTTAGTAGAGCGGGATTTCACCATGTTGGCCAGGCTGGTCTCGAACTCCTGACCTCCGGTGATCCACCCACCTCGGCTTCCCAAAGTGTTGAGATTATTACAGGCATGAGCCACCATGCCTGGCCGAGTAACTTTTCCTGAAAGTATCGATAGTTCTGATTTAATGAGCCTGACTCTGTGAGAAAAAGTACGTTCTATGCAATGCAATAATAAATAAGAAAAAACCATAAATAGACATGCTGTTTATTCAAAGAAAAGAAATGAGCAACTAGTATTAGGAACATGGCTTGACGCATATGAAACAGGCTTGCCTAAACTATATTATTGAATGGTTAGATGACTTGTAATTTCTTCTTTCTTCTAAATATATTATTCTTCTACCTTTACTTAGTGTAAAAGACTTTCTTTTCTACTACCTTCTTTCCAGAAAAGATTTCTGTTACCCATTCAGTAATACAACCCTGTGTTAAAATATTGTATATTCACAGTCACAATAATACATTCAGTCTCAACACTGAAAGATTACTTATTAAAGTTACTTAATAAAGATTACTTAAGATAAACCAAATCTTTTAAATTGAAGAATTGACTTTTGGAGAAAAAATACTTTTTTTCTTAGAATCTGCATGGCATTATTGAATGCACAGTGTAAAAACAAAGATTTTTTGTTTGGTTGGTTTTGGGTTTTTTTGATGCAGAGTCTCATTCTGTTGCCCAGGCTGGAGTGCTCACTGCAGCCTTGACCGCCTAGGCTGTCGATCCTCCTGCCTCAGCCTCCCCCAGTAGCTGGGACTACAGGCTTGCACCACCATGCCCAGCTAGTTTTTGTATTTTTTTTGTAGAGATGGGGTTTCGCTGTGTTTTCCAGGCTGGTCTCAAACTCCTGGGCTCAAGTTATCTGCCTACTTCGAACTCCCAAAGTGTTGGGATTACAGCTGTGAGCCACTGTACCTGGTCATAAAGATGTTTTTTAAGATAGGCCTAAAATATCTATAAAAGCTAACATGCCATGTTAAGTGGAAAATTACTTGGTATCAAGTTTATGCCACATAACTTAATGTTAGTTACTATAAAGGGGCAGATGATGAATTTGAACTGGTATCATATGACAGGCCCTAGCCTCTTCACACTGCATTAACTGAGCAAGTTTATGTTTAAAAAACAAAAATACAGATTTCTTCTTACACTCTTACCTGAAGTAGTCATTTTATTCATGTGACTATTATAGCCATACCTTATAATGTGATGTCATGCGAATAAGATGTTCCATGTAAGTAAATTTCCACATTAGCAAAAATGTCCCCATTTAAGAGCCAAACACATTTTCTCATTTAGACTCTTGATCTAAATAAGCTATGCATTTTGTTTTGCCATTATGTTCTATTATAGTATATATTGAAACCTGGCTTGCTCAAAAAATGAGTTAGACAAGTCTTACTTTAAATATATTGACTCAGAATCGCCAGTGGAAAGCACCTCACCCTTCATGCCTTATATTACAGTAGGTGCTCAGTAAGTATTTGATAAGCAGATGACTGATAAATAGATGATGCCCTGGTTCGCTCCAAATCGTAGAAGCGTGCAGGGCCCTTTGAGCTGATTCCATGAAATACTCGACCACATTGCTAGTGCTCTCTCTCCACTAGTTAGGCCATCACCTCCAAAATCGTATTGCTTGTGTTCCTTCTTGTAGCAGTCTAGCCTGACTCTCCAATTCTCTGCTTCTAGATTGCTTCTAATTTATATGAACTAAGATTGGAATAATAATGATATGCTAAAAGTACTTCACAGTTTGCAAATGACTTTATGTGCCTTTGTTTCAGCAAAAAGAAAATACCCCAGCTTTCATGTATCTATCTTGCACTCTTATCAGGAAACAGCCCTGTAATGTGGTCAGGAGAGATTACCATCTTAACCCTTTTACAGATAAGAAGCCTGATACTCAGAGAGGATAAATAGTTTACCCAGTTACAATATTAATAAATAAACTGGGACTATCTCTTTGGATTCTTTGATTCTTTTTTACTTTATCAGGGTATGTTAACATGGTACATTTTATGACACAGACTTTTAAGATTTATGTTTGGTTGGTCCAATTTTATTCATGCTTATTTTCTTGGTTTTGATTCTTTACTAAGTAATTGAAGTGATTATATATGTGAGATATCTGTAAATTAAGATACTTGAGGTTGAGAAACAAAGTGGAGTTGATCGGCCGGGTGCGGTGGCTCATGCCTGTAATCCCAGCACTTCGGGAGGCTGAGGCAGTCGGATCATTTGAGGTCAGGAGTTCAAGACCAGCCTGGCCAACATGGTGAAACCTAAAAATAGAAAAATTAGCTGAGCGTGGTGATGTGTGCCTGTAATCCCAGCTACTGGGGAGGCTGAGGCAGGAGAATCACTTGAATCTGGGAGGTGGAGGTTGCAGTGAGCTGACGCCATTGTACTCCAGCCTGGGCAACACAGCAAGACTATCTTAAAAAAAAAAAGAAAGTGGAGTTGATCTATATATTTTTGACTATTTTTCAAATGTTACCAAGTGCCTTGTGAATTACAAAACTGACTTTTGTAATTTGGAAATAGAGAAAATAGGGGTTTTGCAAAAAATGTTTCAGTTGCTAGCCTCCCTGTTTGTCCTTATAACCAGAAAATGTTTGCCTATAAAAAATTTTTCTCCAAACCTGCACATTGTGCACATGTACCCTAAAACAAAGTATAATAAAAAAAAAATTTTTTTTTCTATAAAGTACCCTTCTGAAAAAAGCAGCCCAAATAAAATTCTGGGAAAAGAATTAATTAGTTGCACCAGACCTACTTCCTGACTTCCATTTTGTTTTGTTGTATTTTTGTCTTGTTTTAGGTTAGCTCCATTCAGAACCAAATGCAGTCCAAGGGAGGTTATGGAGGTGGAATGCCTGCCAATGTGCAGATGCAGCTCGTGGATACGAAGGCGGGATAGCCCTGGTCCTTTCTTCAGTGAGTACTGAGAACTGGGGTCTGGACCTGAAGGCCAGACATGGCCAGGCCAATAATAGTAAATATATATATATATATATATATAATTTTTAAATTGTGAACTTACTGGGAAAGGCAAAATTACTCAGCTAAGTGTAGTTTCTGCACTTGGAATGTAAGTTTTAGGTTCTTTTCCTTATTAAGAACTTTAAATACTTTAAAACATCTGGTTGGGGAGGATTCTGATGACAGGATGCTTCTTATGTGTCCTTTAAACAAGAGTGAAATTATTATTTTGAGTATTGAGGCGGAGTGTGGTGGCTCACACCTGTAATCCCAGCACTTTGGGAGGCCTAGGTGGGCAGATCACCTGAGGCCAGGAATTGGAGACTAGCTTGGCCAACATGGTGAAACCCCGTCTCTACTAAAAATAACAAAAATTAGCTGGGCGTGGTGGCGCATGCCTGTAATCCCAGCTACTCGGGAGGCTGAGGCACGAGAATTGCTTGAACCCGGAAGGCAGGGGTTGCAGTCAGCTGCGAATGTGCCACTGCACTCCAGCCTGGGTGACAGAGCAAGATCCTGTCTCAAAAAAGTACTGATACTGAAGATAATCTCTTGGGTAGTAATTTTATAGTTAACACTTCATTGTTTATAAACTTTTCAAATTAATTAAAAAGACTACTTTGAAAAAGGATAAACCCTGAAAATGTAGAAATAATTTGAAGTTTTTTTTTTGTTTTATAGGGTTATTGTGAATTTCTATATTTTCTCTGTCCACTATTCTGTAATTTTTTTTTTGTCCTGTGATTGCGTTTCTTTTATTTTGAATTACAAAAAAGAAGTGTGATGGCACCTTGTCCACCCTGTTGTGATTATTCCAGTGAGATGTTACTGTTCTGCTCTGAAGAAGATACTGTCAGATGAATCCTGCATTTCCTTCAGCTGGCATGCATGCCTTTGGACTCATGGACAGAGTTCTTTGGATTGTCACTGAATTTTCAATGTTTAATCAGTATGGATCTGATCTTCGCATGATCTTTTTTGTGAATGCTAACACCATTTTGCAGCTTTTTTTTTTCTATTTTAAACATTTTTCTTTTCACTGCCTTACGATTTTATTGGAAAGCAAGGACCTGCTATTATTTGTTAATTTGCCATCATTTATGTATATTTTGGAAGGTATGAGACCCACAAGCACAATGATCATTTTTATTTGTTTGAAACTTCAGCAGAATAGATATCTGCATGCTTTATGAAGTTGCTTCGGTAAGAGCCCATGGGATGCCAGAAACTAACATTTCATTTCTTTGCTGCCATGGGCTGATGATGCTGCTATTAGATAAAGTTTAGCTGTGGCACCAAGTCACATCATTTTCATAGAAAAAGATTACTTGTAGCTTATTTTAGAAGTATGACCTTTTGGTCTATTTGATTAGAATTGCAATAAAAGAAAAGCTTGCATTCATAAGGCATTCATTCTGTTGTAAATGTTCAATATATTTATTTTGAGAGCAAGGACCTGTGGTTGTAAACAGGTGTGGTTATGTATCTGAGTGTTGTGGTCATACTCTTATCCAGTCCGATCCTGAGCATCTTCATCTTATTAGCTGTTCGTTTCTTTGGGTACTCATTCTTTTATTTTTACTTTTTAATGTTATGGTATCCAGTTGTTTCCAGTAGCAATTTCTTCAACTTCTGGCCTGTACTACTAACTGCAGACTCCAGAGTCACTGGCCTTTCTGTGCTCTACATATTTTAGGGGCCACATCAGTTGCCAAGAGCAACATACATATCGACTTGGCTGAATTATTGCCAGTGAAAACAACCTGTACGAAGCCTTTGCTCAGGTTCTAAAATATGTTTGTCCTTGCACAAATTTTGTATATTTCAAATATTTCTGTAAAGGTTTCTTCTTTTCTGTTAGAGGGTGGTGTTAAGCCAGAGTCAGTGGTTTGTGTTCTCATTAAAATGTTTAAATCCTCTGTCCAATTCAAGCCTATCTATCTAACTACATTTGGTAGGATTAACATTTCATGTAACAAATGGGGCTTAATTAAAAACTTTAGATAACTTTGAATAAAGGAACAGGGATCACTTTATCTTCTGCCTTCATTTACGTTAGTCCCAGATTCTTGCAAAACAGGCAACTGAACAAACATTAGGTTTATGTAGGTAAAATGTGAAAGCATTTCTCCTCCACTTTTTGAAATTTAATTTAACCAGTACAGCGGGGCACCAGATTACTTGATCTTTGTATTTTGCAGTTTTGAGCCTTTGTCTCAATCCCAAGCACATTTGCAGTTTGTTTAATAACTTCTAAAGTTGAATTCATCCATTGTCACTGATTGACCAAGTGGATGTCGCATTGTGGAATTTGCCTGAGTACTGTTGTCATTCTGTTCAGCCAGGCACGGTCAGTTTCTTGGCCAGGGACATTGCTGTGTGCAAGCTCTTTAGAAGAGAGATTGGATTTTCTTGGCATTATCAGCACTCATGCTATTTAGTCTACTTCTATTTTGACTGACTCTTTAAATTAGTAAAATTTTTCTACTTGTCATTATAACTCTTGGAACAACAACAATACGGGAAGCTGTGATCCTTTTCCCTGACTCATGATTTTATTCTTTTTCCAAATCGCCGGTTTTTTGTTTTTTTTTTTTTTGCTGCTCCAACGACCAGCGTGTGTTGGAGCAGATCTCCATGGTAAGCCAAAAGTGGACTTGTCACCCTATAACTACTCTGCAGCTGTCACTAACTCACTCTACAGGCACAGTAACTACACTTTATGCAGGAGCACATGCCAAAGTGCCTGGGAGGTGCCAATAAAATCAAGAAATAAGAAAACTACAAAAAAAGATACAGTATTAACCTTGGACATAATTTTTTTTTTTTTTTAGGGAGGCAGCTTTCCTACATTTAAAATGGGGTTGTAAATCTCAAGAGGTCATTTGTTCCCCATAGCAGCATATCTCATTTTTAAATTGAAGCTAATTAAATAGGATTTTACTACTCAACATTCATTATACTGTTAATCTTTGCTGAAATATATGCTAACATGTTAAGCAAGGGAAACTGAAGACTGAGTGAGTCACATGGATTCTGTTAGCAGTGATCTGAAACTGAAGACTGAGTCACATGGATTCTGTTAGCAGTGATCTGCAGTCTGTAAAAGAGGTACTTTCCCATGATGTAGGCATGAAGTGGTGCCAATAAGCATAGAGCGGAAATGTTGACTTTAGTTAACATTGGGTTTAGCATTTCCAGTGCAGCATTATCAGTGGACCTTTAAAAATACTTCGTGATTACATTAGCTTTCACTTTGTTGTTAAATTATAGCAGACTCATTATAGAGAACAAGTTTGCCTTGATTTTGTTTAAAATGACTTCTGCTAAGCACCCAGAAGATAAAATTGACATATTTTTATAATATAAGCATACTTTTTTTGTACATTGTGTTCATTCTTGAATAAAATGAGTTCTGTGTTGGCTTGTAGATATTAAAAAGAAAGTATTGATTTTGATTCAATAAATGTTTTCTTTCAATCCTGGTTGGCCTTTCCTTTAAATTTGTTTAGTTTTTCTTTTCTCTCAAGGAAGGAATTATTTACCAGAATTCAGTTAGAGCACCTTTTTTTGCATTCTTATATTTTCAGTCATGATTCCTATCATGCAAAAAACAACTTAAAAAACTTTTTGATTTAAAAGAGAATTTAAATTTGTATCACTCATTGTAATCTTTAACGTCACAGTTCACCTTTTAATTTAACAAATACCTAGTCAGTCAGAATGAAAATTAAATGGATAGAAATAGGACTAATAAAACATTTATGCCTGGTGCAGTGACTCACACCTGTAATCCCAGCTCTTTCTTTTGGAGGTGGGTGGCTAATTTGAGACCAGCCTGGACAACATGGTGAAACCCTCTCTGTAAGTAAGTAAGTTTTTATTGCCGATGAACCACATGATTTTTAATAAAGGTATCGGATATCTACACAGCATTCCATGATGAAGCATCCTGTCCTTAGAGTATATGTAGGACTTAATTAAAATGAAATTAAATTAAGAATTCTCCTCATACTTGGCCACATTTCAGGTGCTTAGTAGCATCATGTAGTGATGAGCTGCTGTATTAGGAAGTTTTATAGACTATTTCCACCATCACAGTTAGGGGAGTTAGTTAGTTTATAGTTTGCCTCTAAAATGGTTTACGACACTGGTTCCCATAGGGAGTGATTTTGCTCCCCATGGAGACATTAGAGCAATGTCAGAAGACAGTTTTGGTTATCACAGCTTGAGGAAGGAGTGGTACAGGATCTGGGGAGTGGAAAGTAGGGATGCTGCTAAATATCCTATGATGTACAGGACAGCCCCCACAACAAAGATGGATTCGGTCCAGAATGTCAGTGCCACAGCTAAAACCTGTTTTAAGACAAAGAAGATCTGTATGTCTGCATACTCACCAGATATAACCTGTTAGGGACTCTGTTGCATTAGATCATGTGCACAGGTAAGTGAGGTGTTTTGCTGGTCGAATACTGAGAATAGGTGAGTTAGGTTTCGTTTTATGAGAATTGCCTCAAAACAGTCTAAAAACAGAAAAGACAAATTATTAGGAAAGACTATTTCAAAACTTCTGGTAACTTTTGTCCTTATCCCATATCCAAAGATTCTAAAAAGAAATTGGCTTAAAATGAAGTTCTTTGCAAAATAAAATTCTGACAATCCCAACTATGAAAAAGTATCTGAAGAAACTGATGTTGGTAGACCAAGAGCAATTACATTGTGAGCTTATGATGTTTTTAAAGGATATGCATAAAATGTTGAAGGAAGGGCATATAACCACAAAAAGACAAGTCTATTAAAGAGTGTCAGAGACAGTCTAGAAATTGCTAATATTTATGAAGATGCAAAAATCTACAAAATTGATAAAGATGAAGGAAATTCTGTGCCCTCTGCTTAAAGTACACTATACGCAAACTTAAGTCACTGAAATTTTACCTTCTACTTATTGTCTCCAGCCAGAATGGTCCAGTAAGAATGAAACCATTAAATGACTCATCTTCATCTGACTTTTTATGTTTTGGCACCTTAACTTTTGGTTTTCATAATGTTTCTCACACTATGAGGGTTTGCCTTTGATACTTTGTCCCAGGATTCCTTGAGCCCAGGAGTTCAAGATTACAGTGAGCTTGAGTTACGATGATGCCTCTGCACTTCAGCCTGGGTGACAGAGCAAGACCCTGAACCTTTGAAAAAATAAAAGTGTTTTTCAATGAGCTGCTCCATCTATGCAGGAAGGAAAAAAAAAAAAAAACTTTCTTGTAGATATATGCAACCTCTAGGCTCATTTTGACCCCTACCTCATCTTTTTAATGCCCATCATCTTAATGTTCTATCTGGTTTGCCTTTGATGCCTAGAAAAAAAAAACACCTTTGTATTTACTACAGAAAACAGTTACTCCCTGAATAAGATCAAGTGTTTGATCTGGGACCTTATAAGGAAGTTCTCAAAGAATGGTGATCCTGGTATTGAAGAAAGCTGATTTTCATCTCATTAGAAGGTAATCTTAGCAGAAAAGTAAAGCTGGTGGTTCATTCTAACCCCTAGATATTCTATTTTGTAAATCCAAGCTATGGAGTTCATTAGCGCTTTTACAACTCACTAGAACTCATGGGTTCAGTAGCTTTAGACAGTTAAATGCAGCTGAGAACCTGCCTTAGGGGGCCCAGAAAGAATTCCTAGGCTTATGGGTATGTTTTTTGTTTTTTCTCCCTTAAAGGAGCAGCAAGCAAGTAACACACTTCTTTCAAAATCTTCAGAGCCTCACCTAGTTACCTATTTCTTCCCATTGCTTTAAGTTATATAAACATATATATCCATTTTATGTCTGTGTCCTTCAAATAAATGTGTAAGCTGGCAGAGTGCTTTGCCTTAGACACCACGCCTTCCTCCAGAGCCTCCACTGCTGCTGTGCTCTCCCGCAGGGCTTCATGTGCTGGGCGCTGCTTCCTCAGGGAGCATGTAAAACATTTCAGCTGCTGTTTCCGGGTTTCTGCAAAAAACAGTGTTTTACTTTTCAGAAATACTGCAAAGGAGGTAAAAACCACTCTGTTTCTGTCTTTTGGCAAAACCACCCAGATTCCAAATGGGGTAATTTTTAGTTCAATCTCTTTCCAATGTCCATAATGTCCATTGTGTCCTATTATCATTTTTCACAAGTGTATGTAGGTTTTGCTCACCTGATTTTCTCTGGATAGGTACAGCGTAAGTGTACCTAATAAGTGACTGGACTGTCCCTCTCTAAATGCAGCCACATCCAATCTGTGCACAATGGAATTAAGGCCACAGACCATCTAAGCCAATAGCATAAAAGGATCTGCTACTCCTAAAACCAGAAACAGAAACGAGCAGTCCTTTGTCCCTTCTTCCCTTTTTTCAATCTGATATTCCTATAGGAAACTAGTATGATCAGACAGACATTTTAGAAAAGTATCAGCTGGGCATGGTGACGCATGTCTGTAGTCCCAGCTATTTTGGAGGGTGAGGCAGATGGATCACTTGAGCCCAGGACTTGGGTCCATCCTGGGCAACATAGCAAGACCCTGTCTCTTTTAAAAAAAGAATCTGAGGGCTGGACACAGTGGTTCACGCCTGTCATCCCAGCACTTTGGGAGGCCGAGGTGGGCGAATCACAAGGTCAGGAGTTCGAGACCAGCCTGGCCAACATGGTGAAACCCCATCTCTACTAAAAATACAAAAATTAGCCAGGCATGGTGGCGCACAGCTGTAATCCCAGGTACTCAGGAGGCTGAGGCAGGAGAATCGCTTGAACCCAGGAGGCAGAGGTTGCAGTGAGCCAAGATTGCGCTACTACACTTCAGCCTGGGCGATACAGCGACACTCCGTCTCAATGACAACAACAAAAGAATCTAGGAAATACTCATTCTACTGTGAAGGACACGACACAGTAGAGGGTCAGGCAGTCCGATCTGTGATTAATGGGAGTTTTACAAAAAGAAAGCAAGGAAAATGCTCTTCAGAGGAAAAAGATTAAAAAAAAAAAGTCTCTTGAAATTTCAAAAAAATTTGTTTTTACATATATACTTTCTCACTTCACAGCCCTCAAGGACCTTTTGTTCTGAAGACTCATATATTCAGCTCTGGGAAATATTATTTCTCTGATTATTCCTTCAACTTTTGAAGATTACCAGATTTCTCAACAGCAGTACTGTGGTCTGGAATATAATGGGGGCACTTCCCTCAGACTTTGGAGGAGACATTATTTTGAACTTAGAATTCTCTCTACAGCCATACTCTCAGTGAAATAAGATGGCAGAATAAAGATGATTACACTAGCAATGAATGGCTTTACTTTCCACACACTCATACTGAAAACACTCTGTGAGAATAGAGAACAAATGTAGTAATAAAATTAAATCTCAGGATTTCTAGGTCTGAAGCCAACCTAGAAGGCATTCTATCCAAATTAGAACAAACAATGACAGATTTTTAGAACAACTGTTTACAAGAAGCATGATTAAATGGATACCATTCAATAGCAGGAAGATAACATGCATTCACAACATTTTTATTGAGCATTATGTGCCCAGGTACTGTTTAGACACTGAGGATACAGCAGTGAACAAATTTCTTAAGCCTCCAAGAGTTTTTGTTCTAGTAGGGGGATGCAGAAAGACATTAAGCCAAATAAATAAGTGAATTAGGTAACAGATTAGAAAATGGTAAGTGCTCTGGATAAATAACTGGGGATGTAGGAGGGGAATTGTAGTTTAAAATATCACCGTGCTGAGACAGTGACATTGAAGCTGAGATGTTAGTAATATAGTTAACACATTGTGTTAGGCCTTCTTGCATTGCTATAAAGAAATACCCAAGGCTGGGTGATTTATAAAGAAAAGAGGTTTAATTGCCTCACGATTCTGCAGGCTTTATAGGAAGCATGGTGCTAGCACCTGTTCAGCTTCTTGGGGCATCACATGGCCAGAGCATGAGCAAGAGAGAGAGTAGTGGGGGAGGTGCCACACACTTTTTTTTTTTTTTTGAGATGAAGTCTTGCTCTGTTGCCCAGGCTGGAGTGCAGTGGCATGATCTCAGCTCACTGCAACCTCCGCTTCCTGAGTTCAAACGATTCTCCTGTCTCAGCACCTGAGTAGCTGGAACTATAGGCACGTGCCACCACATCTCGCTAACTTTTGTATTTTTAGTAGAGATGGGGTTTCACCATGTTGGCCAGGCTGGTCTCCAACTCCTGACCTCAGGTGATCCACCTGCCTCGGCCTCCCAAAGTGCGGGGATTACAGGCATGAGCCACCGCACCTGGTCGGGTGCCACACACTTTTAAATGACCAGATCTCACAAGAACTCATTATTGCAAAGACAGCACCAAGCCATGAGGGATCTGCCCCCATGACCCAAACACCTCCCACCAAGCCCCACCTCCATCACTGGGGATTACAATTCAACATGAGATTTGGGTGGGGACAAATATCCAAACTGTCACACATTTTACCATCAACAAAAAGGAAAAGACAATTCTAGATATGTTTGTTTAAACCAAAAACAGGTCCAAAGATATGATTTTGAGCAATTAATGAGTGTACTCCAAGTGCCTAGAACAGGATGGGCCATGTAGGAGGCACTCAGTAAATATGTTCTGTAAAATTTAGAAAGGAAATGTCATCTGAGAGGGATGACTTTAGAGACAAATATTGCATTTCATTTAGCGCTCATCACATATCTTGTTTGTACAGTGCATTATAAATATATTTAAACACCTTTTAAGTGAAAGCATAAAATACTATAGTCACAGAACAAAATGTAAATTTTACAAAACAAAATTCAGAAGATGGTGTAGGGTTAAAGGAATGGAGGGGAATATAAGTGTCAATCTCCTTTATATACATATTCAGAAGTCATGAACTCTCTATACATGTATGTTTAAAATTATCATTTGAAGTTCTAACAGATGAGACATTTAGATGTAAAAATATAATAAAAACTGGAAGGAGGAGGACAAGGATTCTGTTACAAGCCTCATCTTTTGGTGTATAAAATCATTTGCACAATTCAAAGTTGTTGAATCAAGAAATGAAGGTATGCTTATGTTATTTAAAGGAAGTAACCCTCAGAAGACTTCAAAAGACAAATGGCTACGAGTGGTTATCCTTAGGAAGTGGGAATGGGGTTTGGAAAGTGGATAAGGAGACTTTTATTTTTAATTTCATGCCATACTATACTATTTGGATTTCATTCTCTTTATCCTACTAATCTTATTCAGTAATATAAAACAAAATAACAATATATTTTAAACAAGAGAGATTAGAGGGGTGACGTTCTGCAAGATGGCAGATTAGGAAGCTCCAGGCTCGTTTCCCCAGGGAAACACTGTATAGACAATATTCAGACCAAAATATCTTGTAAAAACTCTAGAAACCAGCTAAGAAGCTGCGGCAACCAAGTGAATGTCTCAACAAGAACAAGTCACACTCAAAGTTATAGGAAATTTCATGAAATTTTGGTCACTTTTATTCCACCTCTTCCCTGGTGCAGCATGGTATTGTCAAAGGAAACTGCCTCAGTCCCAGTTTCTCCCTTGGGACTAAAGAAAAAAGGTGGAGCTTGCTTGTAACTTTCTAGCTTGCCTGAGGGCTGCTTAAGGGACTAGTTTCTGTCTTTCCTGACTCAGAGTACTGATACAAACAGTGACATACCTTGGACACATGGTTAGGGGCTTCAAAGCCTAGGGGGAGTGCTCTGGTGCACTAGAATAGCAGGCAGCTCCCAGATCTACGGATGCTTTGGGGCAATAGATGACAGGAAGAGGAATGCAAGGGACACCCAAGTACAACACAAATAAACACAAGTAATACAAAAATAACACACACACATGGTCCCAGGGAAGACACAGCCCCAGAAAAGACTTGAGAAGACCCTGAGCCTTTAAGCTAGGCTGATTAGTGAAGGTATTCCCCTGCACAAAGCCAGCTGGGAGAGGTGGCTGTTTCTTCAAATAACCACATCTCAAAAAGAGATCACAAGGTATATGCAGAAACAATGAAACAGTCTATTCAAAGGTACAAAATAAATCTCCAGAAATCAATCCTAAAGAACACAGACCTCTGACTTACTTGACAAAGTATGTAAACAACTGTCGGGCTGGATGTGGTGGCTCACGCCTGTAATCCCAGCACTTTGGGAGGCCGAGGCTGGTGTATCACTTGAGGCTAGGAGTTCAAGGCCAGCCTGGCCAACGTGGGGAAACCCTGTCTCTACTAAAAAATACAAAAATTAGTTGGGCATGGTGGCACGTGACTGTAGTCCCAGCTACTCAGGAGACTGAGGCACAAGAATTGCTTGAACCTGGGAGGCAGAGGTTGCAGTAAGCCAAGATTGCGCCACTGCACTCCAGCCTGGGTGACAGAATGAGACTCTGTCTCAAAACAAAACAAAAACACCACAAGTATCTTAAATATGCTCAGTAAGCTAAAATAGAACACAACTTAACAAAATTAGGAAAACAATTTATGAACAAAATGAGAATATCAACAGATAATTTTTTTTTTTTTTTTTTGAGACGGAGTTTCTGTCACCCAGGCTGGAGTGCAGTGGTAGTATATCAGCTCACTGCAACCTCCACCTCCTGGGTTCAAGCAATTCTCCTGCCTCAGCCTCCCGAGTAGCTGGGACTACAGTTATGTGCCACCGTGCCCAGCTAATTTTTTTTTTTTTTGTATTTTTAGTAGAGATGGGGTCTTACCATGTTGGCCAGGATGGTCTCGATCTCTTGACCTCATGATCCCCACCTCAGCCTCCCAAAGTGCTGGGATTACAGGCGTGAGCCACCATGCCCGGCTGAGAAATTTTTTTAAAAGCCAGATTCTGGAGCTGAAAAATGCAACTGTTGAATTGAAAAATTCTCTAGAAGACTCGATAAAGCAGAAGGAATCAGCAAACTTGAAGACATGACATTTGAAGGTGCTGAATCAGGTACAAAAAGAATGAAGAAAAGTGAACAGCTTCTAAGGGACTTAACGGACACTATCAAGCCAACCAATATATACATTAAAAGGGTCTCAAACAGAAGAAAGAAAGGGGAAAAGACGTTATGAGAAAAATATAATGTCTGTAAATTTCCCAGCTTTGAGGAATGAAATGGAAATATAAATATGAGAGGCTCAATTAACAAGTAGGAGACCTACACTGAGAAACATTATAATCAAAAAGCAAAGACAAAGAAGAAATCTTGAAAGAAGCAAGTAAAATGCAATGCAAAATCCTCAACAAAATGCTAGTAAATCGATTTCAACAGCACATTAGAAGGATTATACACCATGACCAAGTGGGATTTATTCCTGGAATACAAGAATGGTTCAATATAGGAAAATCATTCAATATAAAGATATCACCATTTGCAGAATGGAAGAAAAACCCGCAAAATCATTTCAAGTGTCGCAAAGAAAAAAAAAAATCTGACAAAGTTCAACACCCTTTCACAACAAAAACTCTCAACGAACTAGGAGAAGAAAATTACCTCAACATAATAAATGCCATATATGAAAAGCCCACAGCAGACATCATACTCAATGGTGAAAGACTGTGAGCTGGGACTACAGGTATGCGCCACCGTGCCCAGCTAATTTTTTTTTTTGTATTTTTAGTAGAGATGGGGTCTTACCATGTTGGCCAGGATGGTCTCGATCTCTTGACCTCATGATCAGGAACAAGACATGGTTGTCTACTTTCACGAGTTCTACTGAACAAAATACTGCAAGTCTTACCCAGAGCAATTAGGCAAGAAAAAGAAATAAAAGGCATCCAGACTAGAAAAGAAGTTATAAAATGATCTCTCTTCACAGGCAACATAATCTTATACGTAGAAAAATCCTAATTGTTCCATTAGTTCTGACAACACCAAAAGCCTGTTAGAACTAATAAACAAATACAGCAAGGTTGTAAGGTATAAAAATCAACAGGCAAAAAATTAGTTGTGTTATAACAACAAAAAACCTAAAAAGGAAATTAAGAAAACAATTGTTTGCATTAGCGTCAGAAATTTAAAAAAAAAAATACCTAGGAGTACATTTAACCAAGGAGGCAAAAGACATGTATACTGAAAACTAACAGAATGTTACTGAAAGAAACTAAAGATGACATCAGTACATGAAAAGACATACTGTGTTCTTGGATCAGAAGACTTACTGTTGTTAAACTGTTGATACTACACAAAGCAATCTACAGACTTAATGCAATTGCTATCAAAATCCTAATGGTGGCTGGGTGTGGCAGCTCATGCCTGTAATCTCAGAATTTGGGGAGGCCAAGGTGGGAGGATCGCATGAGGCCAGCAGTTTGAGACCAGCCTCAGCAACAAAGCGAGATCCCATCTCTACAAACAAAAATAAAAAATATTTAAAAAATCTTAATGGCATTTTTTGCAGGAAAAAACCAACCCATCCTAAAATGCATATGGAATCTCAAGGGACCCTGAAGAGTGAAAACAATCTTGATAAAGAAGAATGTTGGAAGAAAAAAGATTGTAAGTTTCATTCTTTCTAATTTTAAAACTTATTACAAATCTACAGTAATCAAAACAGTGTGGTACTGGCATAAAGACAAACATATAAACTAATACACAGAATAGAGAGTCCAGATATAAATCCTCCCATGTGTGGTCAAATAATGTTTGTCAAGGGTGCGAGGACCACTCCATGGAGAAAGGACAGTTTTGTTTCTTTACCCCAACAAATGGTGCTGGGATTAGATATCCACATGCAAAAGAATGAAGTCTAATCTTTATCTTATACCATATGTAAAAATTAAAATGGGTTAAAGACCTAAATATTACACCGAAAACTATAGAACTCCTAGAAGACAACACAGAGGGAACAATTTCTTGACACTGGATTTAGCAATGATTTCTTGGATATGATACCGAAAACACTGGAAACTAAAGTAAAAATACACAAGTTGGACTATCTCAAAATTTAAAACTTATGTGCATCAAAGAACACAATAGAGTGAAAAGGCAACCTATGGAATGTGAAAATATATTTGCAAATCATATATCTGATGAGGAGTTAATATCCAGAATACATAAAGAATTCCTACAAGCCAACAACAAAAAACAATCTGATTTAAAAATGGGCAAAGGACTTGAATAGACATTTCTTTGAAGATATATAGTTGGCAAATAAGCACATGAAAAGAGGCTCAACATCATTAATTATTAGGAAAATGCAAATCAAAATCATGAGATACCACCTTACACCCATAAGGATGGTTGCTATGCAAACAAAATTATAAGTGGTGTTAAGGTGTGGAGGAATTGGAACCCTTGTGCACTATTGGTGGGAATCCAAAATAATGCAACTGCTGTGGAAAACAATAAGGAGTTTCCTCAAAGAATTAAAAACAGTACTACCATATGATTCAGCAATCTCACTTCTGGGTATATAACCAAAATAATCGAGCACAGGGTCTCAAAGAGATATCTGTACACCCATGTTCACAGCAGCATTATTCTCAAATAACTAAGAAGTGGAAGCAACCCAAGTGTCCTTGACAGATAAATGGATAAACAAAATGTGGTTCATACATACAATAAAATATTCAGCCTTAAAAAGAAAGGAAATTTTGACACATGCTACAACATGGATAAACCTTGAGAACAATATTTCAAGTGAAACAAGTCACAAAGAGACAAATATGATTCCACTTATATGAGGTATTTAAATTAGTCATATTCACAGACACAGAAAGTAGAATGGTGGTTGCCAAGGGAGAGGGGCAGTGGGGATTGTGGAGTTGTTTAATGGGTATAGAGTTTCAGTTTTGCAAGGTAAAAATGTTTTGGAGTTTGGTTGCAAAACGTGAATGTCCTTAATGCTACTGAACTGTATACTTAAAAATGGTTAAGACAAGGACATTTTGTTATGTGCATTTTACCACAATTTATTTTAATGCCAAAAAAACTCCCAAGCCCAAAAAAACAAGAAAGACTAACACATGTACTGTTTGTGGTGGGTTGTGGCCAGAGAGGGAGGTGAAAACCAGTGGGCAGTGATGGAGGGTTGCAACTCCCATGAGGGAAACACGTATGAGGCATTTACACACATTGAATAAACCCAAACGCCAAATGATCTCTCATGTGTATGTAATCCTTAAAATCTCCTAGGACACTAGAGATAAAGTTGCTAGTCAGCACTGAGATTGTACAAGTGCCAAATGTAAGGAGAAACTTGACCTTGTGCTTGAACTCCTGCTTGTCGAGTTCTTCATTTCTCTGAAACCCTAGAGCTATAACATGCTAAAGAGCTAACAAGCTTTAAAAGTAGTTATTTTTCTATCATCACCAAAAATAGACAATTTGCATTTAAATTCTATTTGAGCTCATGGCTTCCTTGAGGATCAAAGAAATAGACCAGATGAGGCCAAAGAGCTCTTTCTGTTCCAGGAAGCACAAGACAGGGAAGGTGGAGTTGTGGTCTTGCCTGGGCCTGAGTAGACTCACTCACTGCTTGGAGCAGACACTGAATGTGCTTTCTGGCCTTGGACCTCCCCAAAGCCCACAAGGTGTCTGCTGTGGCCTGGACCTCGGGGTAGGTATTACTGCTAGATTGTTACTGGCATTTGGTAACTGCCTATTTTTAGTACTTATTTTCAAATTAAAAAATGTTTGAAGCCTTTCATTCTGAACCCTGTCCAGCCTACACTATTTGGTTTAAATAATACAACATCCTCCTGTTTCCAGGTCACAGAACATAGTGTTGGGTCTGGGCTCCTGATTAGCAAAAGATCTGAGGCTGCAGGCATTTTCTCCTCCAGCCAGGTGACAGCCAGGAAGACAGTCCCTGTAAGTCTAGCAGAGTAGCTTAGACTCCTCTTTTCTGCATCTGCCTCTCTGAGACCTATGTAAATGGCTGTCCCCTTCGAGACAACAGAGATAAGCACTGGCAGCAGGTAACTTAACCAGACTTAACCCCAGTTCGCCATTCTGTCGTATAAGAGTTCCTGTGTTTCCCTGTCTTATAACAATTCCCCAAATCTATTTCTTTGGGCAACTATTGCTTCCCCAATCTGTGCGGTTCTGGTAGGCCTGCAAGTCACAGTAACCAGGTCTCTCCTCCCCACAGGTGTGTACATGAGGGCAGGCTAGGGTGAGGCCTTCCCTGGAATTTCCAGCTTGTAGAGCGGGGTCAGTTCCTGTATGACCTCAGACACTCCACATAACTATAGCCCAGCACGTGAAGAAAACCTGTTGGCAATGGGGAAGGATGAGGCCGACAGACAGCTGAAATGACAAGTGGAGAGCAGAAAGGAGAGCTCAAGTGCCCTGGAGGTGTTGCATCCTGACCCTTGGGTGTTCCAGGGAATACCCAGTTATTAGCTCTTTGGCTTTGAGCAAGATATGTATCCTCTTCAACCATCTGTTCCATAATCTATGAAATTGGGAGAGTAAAAGCTCTTTTCTAGGATGGTTGTGAGAATGAAATCACATAAGCAAAGCCCATGCCCATCACAGGACTTGCGTTTACTCAGCTCCTCCTGTGCCAGAACTTGCTGAGCTCCCCTCCCTCCTCCCTTGTTAGGCTGGGGCTGTAAAGTAGAAATCTGGAACCAATAAAAGTCTAATGGCCAGGTGTGGTGGCTCACACCTGTAATCCCAGCACTTTGGGAGGCTGAGGCGGGTGGATCACAAGGTCAGGAGATCAAGACCATCCTGGCCAACATGGTGAAACCTCGTCTCTACTAAAAATACAAAAATCAGCTGGGCACGGTGGCGGGTGCCTATAGTCCCAGCTGGTCAGGCGGCTGAGGCAGGAGAATCGCTTGAACCCAGGAGGCAGAGTTTGCAGTGAGCCAGGATCGTGCCACTCCATTCCAGCCTGGGTAACAGTGCGAAACTCCGTCTCAAAAAAAAAAAAAAAAAAAGTCTACTGAATAAACTGATAATTGAACCTATTGTGGAAGTTCTACTTTGTGTCTTTTTCTTAAGAAGGAAAATGGAGATGGTAATTATGTGAGCATTTTTACCACCTGTTTCATCAGAAGCCTCTGTTGCTGATTTTCTCTTTCACTAGTCCTTACAAATCCCCCATTTTATGAAACACCAAGGGCCTGAGGAACTTCCACAAGAGCAGCCTTCAGCTAGACTGAAGTGCCTGCCTGCCCTCAGATTATTCATTATGTCTGAGAGCTGCAAGAGGTGACTGGGGGACAAGAGAGAAAACTCTCTACTCAGTTCACAAACTGCCAAGCAGAAAGACGAGTGTGCCAATGGAAGGAAGGACAAAGAACTGCCCTGCATTCTAGATTCTGAGTCAAGGAGATCACTAAGAGGTTTGTTTAATCCTAGACCACGCTGTGTTTGCCTCTCATTGACTTCCTGGCTTGGCTGCACTGGGTTGTCCCCTTCCTTAGCGCCTGGCAGGCTAGGAAAGTCCAATGTCCATGTCACAGGGTTTGGCACATGGTGTTTTCCACATGCGATGCTACGTCAAGATTTGTGTCTGAGGTTTCAGTTGACATCAAATGGCTTTTCTCAAGCCATTCATGATCCGCTCATCCACTATTAAGTCCCTGCTATATGCGATGCACAGCAAGTATGCTCTGTATAAAACACCAGGCATCATCTTAGTGCCCTCAAGCAAACAAAGACCCCGTGTGTTATGCTTTATAGAGCCATGCAGAATTCCTGCTGCCTGAGGAACAAACACAGCCCAGTCTTGAGGTCTTGAGTAGTAGCTGAAAAATCTGAGCTTTTAACATGGTCTCTTTTAGGGTCTCCAATTCTTATTATGGTCAGGCTCTCACACACCTGCTTTTTAACAAGATCTCACTAAAGGCAACAATTTCTGCTGGCATAGCGTGTTGGGCACAGGTGGTCTCAATTACTGTTTATCCCAAGTACACATGTAAATGTGAAAAGAGAAAAGTACATCGGGCAATTGAGTCTGATTTTCATTTTTCAGTCGTGTGTCCAAGTCTACTCTAAGGCAATTCTTAATGTACACTTGATTTCCATAATGTTTCCCTTCTATTTTCCCACCTGCTGTTGGCTTTGAACAACCTTACCTGAGCTGAGAATGGCTGCTTCTTTGGCAAGAAGTTTCTAGAATGTGTTTGCTGGGCCAAAGCTTGGACACCTGATCTCTTCAGAGATCTTGTGGATAGACTGATAGAGAAGAAAGAAAATAACTCATGCAGCAATGTATAAAACAGACGAAGAGGTGCCACAATGATCAAAAGGGATAAAGTAAAAAATATAGAAGTCTAATTGATTCTGCATCATTGTGAATCAAGTTACATACTAACATGAATTTTACAGAGATCCAAAGCCTTTTTGAGCTAAAGCCAAAGCACCAGGAGATCTTTATTTTTTTAACTGCAGTAAAATATACACAACATAAAATTTACCATGTTAACCATTTTTTTTCCTTTTTGAGACTCTGTTGCCCTGGCTGGCATGCAGTGGTGGGATGACAGCTTACTGCAGCCTCTGACTCCAGGCCTCAAGCGATTCTCCCACTTCAGCCACCCAAATAGCTGGGACTACAGGTGCCCGTCACCATGCTCAGTTAATTTTAAAAAGTTTTTATTTGTAGAGACAGGAGTCTTGCTCTGTTGCCAGGCGGGTCTTCAACTCCTGGGCTCAAGCAATTCTCCTGCCTCAGCCTCCCAAAGTGCTGGGATTATAGGCATAAGCCATCATGCCTGGTCTTTTTTTTTTTTGGGGGACAGATTCTCCCTCTGTCATCCAGGCTAGAGCACAGTAGCGTGATCTCGGCTCACTACAACCTCTGCCTCCCATGTTCAAGTAATCCTCGTACCTCAGCCTCCTGAGTAGCTGGGACTACAGGCGCATGCCACCATACCCAGCCAAGTTTTGTATTTTCAGTAGAGACAAGATTTCACCATGTTGCCCAGGCTGGTCTTGAACTCTTGGCCTCAAGTGATTCACCCACCTTGGCCTTCCAAAGTACTAGGATTACAAGTGTGAGCCACCAAGCCCAAAAGTCTTAACCATTTTTAAGAGTACCATATCAGTAGTGTTAAGTACTTTCACATGTTGTACAACCACATCCACATTGTTGCTGAACATTTTCATCTTGCAAAACTATACCTAATTAAATAACTCCCCATTTCCCCCTACCCCTGGCAACCACCATTCTACTTTATCTATGAATTTGACTACTCTAAGTACCTCATAAATTCATATATATGTTCTGATGTATCCATATATATGTGGAATCATACAATATTTGTCTTTCAGTGACTGGCTTATTTCACTTGGCATGTTTGTTCCCAAGGTTCATCAATTTTGTCTTTATTAAAATACCAATGACATTCTTCACAGAAATAGAAAAAAAATCCTAAAATTTATATGGAACCACAAAAGATCCAACATAGCCAAAGCTATCCTAAGCAAAAAGAACAAAACTGGAGGAATCACATTACCTGACTTCAAATTATACTATGGAGGTATAGTAACCAAAAGAACATGGTACTGGCATAAAAACAGACAAAGACCAATGGAACAGAATAGAGAACACAGAAAGAAGTCCATGTACCTAGAGTGAATTCATTTTCAACAAAGGTGCCAAGAACATACACTGAAGACAGTCTCTTCAATAAGCGGTGCTGGCGCCGGGCGCGGTGGCTCACGCTTGTAATCCCAGCACTTTCGGAGGCCGAGGCGGGTGGATCACGAGGTCAGGAGATCGAGACCACGGTGAAACCTCGTCTCTACTAAAAATACAAAAAAATTAGCCGGGCGTGGTGGCGGGCGCCTGTAGTCCCAGCTACTCGGAGAGGCTGAGGCAGGAGAATGGCGTGAACCCGGGAGGCGGAGCTTGCAGTGAGCTGAGATCGCGCCACTGCACTCCAACCTGGGTGACACAGCGAGACTCTGCCTCAAAAAAAAAAATAAAAATAAAAATAAAAAAATAAGCGGTGCTGGGAAAACTGGATTTCCATATTCAGAAGAATAAAATTAGACACCTCTCACTATATAAAAAAGTCAAATCAAAATGGATTAAGGATTTAAAACTAAGACCTCAAACTATGAAACGACTACAAGAAAACATTGAGAAGTCTCCAGGACATTGGTCTAGGCAAAAATTTCGCGAGCAACACCCTACAAGCACAAGCAACTAAAGCAAAAACGGACAAATGGGGCCGGGTGTGGTGGCTCACACCTGTAATCCCAACACTTTGGGAGGCCGAGGTGGGCGGATCACGAGGTCAAGAGATCGAAACCATCCTGGCCAACATGGTGAAACCTCGTCTCTAATAAAAATACAAAAATTAGCTGGGCATGGTGGCACACGCCTGTAGTTCCAGCTACTCTGGAGGCCGAGGCAGGAGAATCACTTGAACCCAGGAGGTGGAGCTTGCAGCGAGCCGAGATCACGCCACTGCACTCCAGCCTGGCAACCGAGCGCGATTCTGTCTAAATAAAATAAAATACAATAAAATGGAATCACATCAAGTTAAAAATCTTCTGCACTGCAAAGGAAACAATCAACAAAGTGAAGACACAACCCACAAAATGGGAGAAAATATTTGCAAACTACCCATCTGACAAGGGATTAATAACCAGAATATATAAGAAGCTCAAACAACTCCATCGGAAAAAATCTAATAATACAATCAAAAAAATAGGCAAAGGGTTTGAATAGAAATTTCTCAAAAGAAGACATATAAATGGCAACAAATCAAAACTACAATGAGAAATCATCGCACCCTCAGTTAAAATGGCTTATATCCAAAAGACAGACAATAACAAATGCCGAGAATGTGGAAGAAGGGCAACCCTTGTAAACTGTTGGTGGGAATGTAAATTAGTGCAACCACTATGGAGAACTATCGGAGGTTCCTCAAAAAACTAAAAACAGAGCTACCATATGATCCAACAATTCTACTGCTGGGTAGATATACGCAAAAGAAAGGAAAGATATCTGCACTCCCATGTTTGTTGCAGCACTGCTCATAAAAGCTAAGATTTGGAAGCAACCTAAGTGTCCATCAACGGATGAATGGATAAAGAAAACGTAGTACAGGCCAGGCGTGGTGGCTCACGCCTGTAATCCCAACACTTCGGGAGGCTGACACAGGCAGATAGCTTGAGCTCAGGAGTTGGAGACTAGCCTGGGCAACATGACAAAAACCCTGTCTCTCTAAAAATACAAAACTTAGCTGGGCGTAGTGGCATACGCCTGTGGTCCCAGCTACTTGGGGGACTGAGGTGGGAGGATCACTTGAGCCCAGGAGGTGGAGGTTGCAGTGAGCTGAGACCATGCCACTGCACTCCATCTTGGGTGACAGAAACCCTGTCTCAAAAAAAAAAAAAAAAAATAGAGTGGTACATATACACAATGGAATACTATTCAGCTATAAAAAAAGAATGTGATCCTGTGTGTCATTTGCAACAACATGGTTGGAACTGGAGATCATTACGTTAAATGAAATAAGCCAGGCACAGAAAGACAAACATCACACGTTCTCACTTATGTGATCTAAAAATCAAAACAATTGAATTCATGGACATAGAGAGTAGAAGGATGGTTACTGGAGGTTGGGAAGGGTAGTGGGGTTAGGGGGAGGTGGGGATGATTAATGGGTACAAAAACAGAATGAGTAAAACTTACTATTTGACAGCACAATAGGGTAACTACAGTCAGTAATATACATTTTTAAATAAAAGTGTGTAATTGGATTGCTTGTAATATAAAAGATAAACGTTTGAGGGGATGGATGCTCCATTCTCCCTCTGATTATTTCATGTTGCATGCCTGTATCAAAACATCTCACGTACCCCATAAATATATATACCTATGTACCCACAAAAGTTAAACATTAAAAAAGTTGACTGTGTGCAGTGGCTCACACCTGTAATCCCAGCACTTTGGGAGGCCGAGGTGGGCAGATCACCTGAGGTCAGGAGCTCGAGACCAGCCTGGCCAACATGGTGAAACCCCAGCTCTACTAAAAATACAAAAATTAGCCGGGCATGGTGGTGCATGCCTGTAATTCCAGCTACTCAGGGAGGCTGAGGCAGAAGAATCAGTTGAATCCGGGAGGCGGAGGTTGCAATGAGCTGAGATCGTGCCACCGGACTCCAGCCCGGGCGACAGAACAGGATTCCATCTCAAAAAAATATTAAAAATTAAAACAACTGGCTGGGCATGGTGGCTCACGCCTGTAATCCCAGCACTTTGGGAGGCCAAGGTGGGCAGATTGCCTGAGTTCGGGAATTCAAGACCAGCCTGGCCAACATGGAGAAACCCCGTCTCTACTAAAAATACAAAAATTAGCCAAGCACGGTGGTGCATGCCCGTAATCCCAGCTACTCGGGAGGCTCAGGAGAATCACTTGAATCTGGGAGGCGGAGGTTGCAGTGAGCCACGATCACGTCACTGCACTCCAGCCCGGGCAACAAGTGCAAAACTCCGTCTCAAAAAAAAAAAAAAAAAAAAAGAAAAGGAAAGAAAAAAAAATAACAACAATTGTAAAAAGGTTCATCCATTTTGTAGCATGTCAGAATTTCTTTCCTTTTTTTTTTTTTTTTTTTGGAGACGGAGTCTCGCTCTGTCGCCCAGGCTGGAGTGCAGTGGCACAATCTCGGCTCACTGCAAGCTCCGCCTCCCGGGTTCAGGCCATTCTCCCGTCTCAGCCTCTCCGAGCAGCTGGGACCACAGGCGCCTGCCACCACGCCCAGCTAATTTTTTTGTATTTTTAGTAGAGACGGGGTTTCACCGTGGTCTCGATCTCCTGACCTCGTGATCCGCCCGCCTCGGCCTCCCAAAGTGCTGGGATTACAAGCGTGAGCCACTGCACCTGGCAATTTCTTTCCTTTTCAAGGTTAATAATGTTTCATTGTATGCATCCAACATTTTATCCATTCATCCACTGACAGGCACTTGGGTTGCTTCCACCTTGGCCACTGCTGATAATATTGCTACAAACAAGGGTGTACAAATCTCTTTGAGACCCTACTCTCAATTCTTTTGCACATATATATATATATATATACACACACACACATATATATATATGTACCCAGAAGTGGAACTGCTGGATCATATGGTAATTAATTCCATGTTTAATATTTTGAGGAACTTACATATTATTTTCCACAGCAGTTGCATCACTTACATTTCCATCAAGAGTGTACATGACTTCTAATATCTCCACATGCTCACCAACAATTGTTATTTTCAATTTTTTTGACAGTAACCATTCTCATGGGTGTGAGGTGGTATTCTGTTGTGATTTTGACTTGTATCTCCCTAATGATTAGTGACACTGAACCACTTTTCATGTGCTTATTGGCCAACTGTATCTTCTTTGGAGAAATATCTATTCAAATCTTTAACCTTTTTTTTTCTTTTTTTTAAAGACAGGGTATCATTATGTAACCCAGGCTGGAGTGCAGTGGCACAATCAGGGCTCACTGCAGCCTCATCCTCTTGGGCTGAAGTGATCCTCCCACCTCAGCCTCCTGAGTAGCTGGGATTACAGGTATCCGCCACCACGCCTGGCTAATCTTTAAATTTTTTGTAGAGATGGGGTCTCACCATGTTGCCCAGGCTGGTCGTGAACTCCTGGGCTCAAGTAATCTTCCTGCCTTAGCCTACCAAAGTGCTGGGATTACAGTGTGAGCCACAGTGCTTGGCCATTTTTGCTGCCCTCCACCCCTTTTTGGCAGAGCCTCCCTCTGTCACCCAGGCTGAAGTGCAGTAGTGTGATTATGGCTCACTGCAGCCTCAACCTCCCAGGATCAAGTGACGCTCCCGAATGGCCTCCAAAGTAGCTGACCCTGCAAGCATGGCCTCCATGCCCGGCTAATTTTTAAAACATTTTGTAGAGACGGGGTCTCCCTATGTTGCCCAGGCTAGTCTCAAACTCCTGAACTCAAGATACCCTCCTGCGTTGGCCTCCCAAAGCATTGGGATTACAGGCATTGCCCGACCTTCTGCCCATTTTAAATTGGGTTTTCTGTGGTTGACAGATTTTATTTGATAATAACTTAAATAATATTACTTTTAATATTAATAATTTTAAAGAAATATTTTTGAAATATGTATTTTAAATATGTTATATAAAATGCATTTCAAGTATTCCAGTATAAAATATACACTGTGCTCTCCCAATCTGAATGGAATGGACTTTATTTGAACCCCTACAGATAACAATATTGTCATTATAAATCAGGAAACTGAAATTTGGAAAGGATGAGCACCTTATCCAATAGGACAATGAATTTTTCAGTACTGCCTTCAGAGATCACTGAACTGTAGCCTGTTTTTGTCTAGGCTTAACTAAGGAAGAAGCCACTTTCGATCTCACCCAAATGGTTAACAGAATCTATTTCCTGTGGCTGGGGAGCTGAGGGCTCGGGCTTCTTGCTGATTATTGGCTGCAGTCCCCCCTTAGCTCCTAGAGGCCTCCTGCAGTTCATGTTCCCGTGTGTCTCCTCAACATGTGCACTTCACTAAGCCAAGGAGAGCCTAGAGCTAGTTTGCTAGCAAGATGAAGTCTTATATAGTGTAACATAATCATGCAGCTACATTCCACCACCTTTGCCCATTTCTATTGCTGTGAAGCAACTCACAGGTCACAATCATAATCAAGGGGATGATACAACAGAAAATGGCAAAGGGCATGACTACTAGGACACCAGGGTGGCAGATTGTATTTTTCAAAAACAGCCACAGCAATATTCTCTGACATGCTCTTCTAGAACCTTGTTACTTTTTATCAACAATTTCCTCTGCTTCCCTGTCACTGAACCTGGGTGACACACTGTGATACAGCTTGCCTGGCTCTCTCTTTTGCGATACTTGCCCTTAAAACTCAACCTCCATGATCTGAGGCAAGCCAAAACAGCCCATAAGGAGAGATCACATGGAGAGGTTCACGTGGTCAGGAATAGAGGCCTCAAACAACAGCCAGCATTAACTCTCAGCCATGAGCTTTCAAATAATTCCTGTCCTGAGCCTGAATCTTTCAGCTAAGGCCTTAATCACCGTGGAGCACAGAAAAGCCAGCTTTTCTAAGCCTGTGCAAATTCCTGACCAATAAACAAGCATAATAAATGGCTGTTTCATGCCACTAAATTTTGGGTTGATTTGTTACACAGCCATAGTAATTGGGACAACATATTAATAGAATAAAGGAGAAAGAACCCACAATTATCTCAATACATGCAGAAAAAGCACTTGATAGAGTCTGACATTTATTAATAATTAAAAAGTTCCAGCAAATTATAAATCGAAGGGAACTTTCTTAATCTGACGAAGAGTTAATACATAAAACTTACTGCACATGGTGTATTTATTATTGACAGTTTTTCTCTATCATCACTTCTATTCATTATATTGAAAGTTCTGGCTAACTGAAAAAATCAAAGGCATAAGAATTAGAAACGAAGAAATAGAACTGCCTTTAGCTGCAGATTACATGTCTATATAGAAAATCTGAGATTATTATTATTATTAGGATTCAGTGAGTTTGGTAAGACTGTTGGACACTGGAACAACATTAAAAAATCAATTTTATTTCTATTTGACAAAAAATAATCAAAGTCTGGGCACAGTGGCTCGTAAGTGTAATCCCAACACTTTGGAAAGCCAAGGCAGGAGAATCACTTGAGCCTAGGAGTTCAAGACCAGCTTGGGCAAAATAGTAGACCCTGTCTCTACAAAAACATTAAAAAATTAGCTGGGTCCACGTGGTGCGCACTTGTAGTACCTTCTACCTTGGAGGAGGTCAAGGTATAGTCAGCTGTGATTGCACCACTGCACTCCAGCCTGGGCAACAGAACAAGAAACCATCTCTCAAAAGAGAGAATAATTAACAACTGAAAATTTAGAAGCTACTATTTATAACATCAAACATACTGCTTAAAACTAAATTTTACATAAAAAGTATGAAACTCTTAAACCAAAACAATAAAACAGAGCAATAGAAAATCTAAGTGGAGATATACTACATTCATAGATCAGAAGACTAAATTTCAAGATGTTACTCTCCTTCAGAATGATATATAGATTCAAGAAAATCACAATCAAAATTGCAATTGTACGCATATGTGTAAGTGTACTTGTGTGTAAGTTGGTAAGCTGGTTCTAAAATTTTTTGGAAATGCAATGATACCAGAATATCAAAAAAGGAGAACAGGGTTAGAGAACTTCCTCATTAAGATATTGATATATATAATACTAGAGTAATTAAGAGTGTGGTATTGGAAAATGGAGAAACAAACATGCTGATGAAACAGAATACAGACCCCAGAAATAAACTCAAGTATATACATGGACACTTGATTTACAGCAAAGATGGCAGTGAAGTGCACTAGACAAAATGTCTTTTCAATAAATGGTGCAGGAACAATCTGTAGGTAGAGGAATGAAACCTGACTCCTACCTCACACTACACATAAACGTCTATTCCAGGTCTGTTTTAGAGCTAAATTTAAAAGGCAAAACATTTAACAACAGACTATATTCATGAAATTGGAGTAAGGACTTCTTAAACAGAACACAAAGGCTGGATGCAGTGGCTCACGCCTGTAATTCCAACACTTTGGGAGGCTGAGGTGGGTGGATGACTTGAGGTCAGGAGTCTGAGACCAGCATGGCCAACATGGTGAAACCCTGTCTCTACTAAAAATACAAAAATTAGACGGGAGTGGTGGCGGACATCTATAAATCCAGCTACTCGGGAAGCTGAGGAAGGAGAATCACTTGAACCCAGGAGGCAGAGGCTGCAGCGAGCTGAGATCGCGCCACTGCACTCTAGCCTAGGCTACAGAGCAAGGCTTCATTTAAAAAAAAAAAAAGTCAGTAGAAAATGATGTAATAAAAACCCTACAACACAAAAAGCACTAACTATAAAGGAAAAGAATAATACATTTCTCTAGTTTAAAATTAAGAACTTCTCAAGAGACACCATTAAGTGTATGACAAAGCAAGTCAGAGAGGGACAAGCTGTTTGCCACAGGTATAGCTGACAAAGGAGTCAGATCCAGAATATATAAAGAACACCTTGAAATCGATTTAGAAAAGAATACTTACAAAGGCATTTCATAAACGCGGAAATGGCATATAGTAATATGAAAAAGGTGCTCAACCCCATTAATAACTAGGGAAACGCAAACTAAAACCACAATATCATTACACACCCACCAACATGGCCAAAATGAATGAAGAATGCTGAAAATACCAACGGGTCAGAACAGATGAGAACTTGCCAGGGAGTCTTTGTAATATACAGTTGTTCAATATATATTGTTAGACTTTTTTTTTTTTTTTTTCAGTGCATATTTTGTACAGGTATGTTTTTCATTCCCATTCAGAGTTGGACCATTTGTATTTTCTGGTAGGTGTCTCTTGTGGTCCCTGAAAAAAATCCAATGCTTACTGAGTATTGCAAATCCTATGCCCACATTTACAAACAATATACATATTAGAGTATTGCTAATGCCATACTATCATTCACTATTGTCCAAAGATTATCCAACTAGAATCTAAAATTCTATGACATTTCCTGGTTTGGAAATGCTTCAATTTTGTTACTTCTATGAAGGAAGATTACCCCCAAATATTTCACTATTGGCTGCAGAAACATCTGGAATGACGACTAAGAAATTACCTTGCTCTCTCTTTAAAAGGAGACTTCCAAGAGTCATATCGTAGCATGGCGCCACCTGGTGGTTCCACTGTATCCACCGTATTTTTTTTCTTCTATCATCTCTCCCCCTTTTTAGCCCTTTTCTTGTTTCTCCTCTTCCCAGGTTCATCTGCCACTACATTCCACATTAGACAGCAGCATAGTTAACGCTTCACATGGCCAATTCCGAACCCATGTAGAGTTTTACAGAATGAGATAAAGCACTTCTCTGTACGTTTATTAGATAATTTTTTCTTTTATGAAGTGCTTAAGGTTTTTGCCCATTTTTCTATAGGGTGTTCCTTTTCTTTGGTATACAGAAGTACTTTATATACCTGGACACCTGTCCTTTGAAGGTTATATGAATTAATATATTTTGCAACTCTACAAGCTTTTTGTTTTTCAAATGGTGTTTTTTGGTGAATGCATTCTAGTATAGTCAAATATATCAATCACTTCCTTTAGAGTTACATTTTCTTTTATCTTATTTAAGAAATCCTGGCCAGGCGCCTGTAATCCCAGCACTTTAGGAGGCCGAGGTGGGCAGATCACCTGAGGTCAGGAGTTCAAGAACAGCCTGGCCAAAATGGTGAAACCCTGTCGCTACTAAAAAAAATACATACAAAAATCAGCTGGGCGCAGTGGCGCGCACCTGTAATCCCAGCTGCTTAGGAGGCTGAGGCAGGAGAATTGCTTGAACCTGGAAGGCGGAGGTTGCAGTGAGCCAAGATAGTGCCACTGCACTCCAGCTTGGGCGACAGAGTGAGACCCTGTCTCAAAAAAAAAAAAAAAAAGAAAAAAGAAATCCTTATTAATTCTGAGAGTTTGTTATGCAACTTTGTTATTTCTTCTGTAAGCGTTTGGTAGAACTTACCAGTAAAGTCATCCAAGACTGAAGTTTTCTTTGTGGAAAAGCTTTTAAAGAGGATTTAATTTCTTCAATAGAGGACTACGAAGTTTTCCATCTTGTTATAGTTTTGGTAAGCTGTGTTTTCCGTGAATTTGTATATTTCATGTACATTTTACTTATTCAAAGTGTCTTAATATCTAATTTCTTTGTAATTATAGTAATTCTGGCTGCGGCGGGTGGGTCACAAGGTCAGGAGATTGAGACCATCCTGGCTAACACGGTGAAACTATGTCTCTACTAAAAATACAAAAAGTTAGCCGGACGTGGTAGCATGCGCCTGTAGTCCCAATTACTCAGGAGGCTGAGGCAGGAGAATTGCTTGAACCTGGGAAGCAGAGGTTGCAGTGAGCCGAGATCACGCAACTGCACTCCAGCCTGGGTGGGACAGCGAGACTCTTCCTCAAAAAAAAAAAAAAAAAAAAAAAATATATATATATATATATATATATATATATATATATATATAAAATAATAATTCTTTGGTTGGGTACAGTGGCTCATGCCTGTAACGCTAGCACTTGGGGAGGCCAAGGTGGGAGGATTGCTTGAGCTCAGGAATTCAAGACCAGCCCAGGGAACATAGTGATATCTCATTTCTCTTTGAAAAAAAAAAAAAAAAGTAGCCGGGCACACCTGTAATCTCAGCTACTCAGTAGACTGAAGTGGGAGGATCACTTGAGGTTGACGCTGCAATGAGCTATGACTGTACCACTGCACCCCAGTCTGGGCAACAGAACAAGATCCTGTCCCCACCCCCGCCCACCAAATAATAATTCTTTTCCATCTCCAACACTGGTTAGTTCTGCCATTTTTTCCCTTGATCATTTTCACCAAGGGTTTACCAATTATTTTTTCAAAAAGCAATTCTCATGCCTCAGCCTCCCGAGTAGCTGGGACTACAGACACTCACCACCACGCCTGGGTAATCATATCCAAAAGGTTCTGATATTCATATTTTCATTTCAATTTGGTTCAAAATAATTTCCATTTTCCACTGGATTTGGAGGTACATTTCTTCCAAATTTCATAATTTCTACTTAGTTCTTCTGTAATCAGACTGCCTTCTCTATATGATTTCAGCCCTCTGAAATTTATTAGTAAGTTTCTTTATGGCCTAACATGTATTCAACTTTGATAAATGATCCATGTTCATCTGTAAATAACATATATTTTGCAGTTATTGATACAGTGTTCTATATAGGCCCTAGATTAAGTTTGTTCACTATGTTGTTCCAATCACTATTTCCTTACTAATTTGGTGGGAAGGGGTGTGTGTGTGTGTGTGTGTGTGTGTGTGTGTGTGTGCGCGCGCTTCTATCATTTACTGAGACAGCTGTATTAAAATCTTATATATATACTTCTACTTTTGGTCAAGATGGAATACCTGCCACTCTATCCTCCTGCCTGAATCAACTAAAAAACTGAACAACGTACATAAAACGATGTCATTTAAGACATGGGCCATCAGGCACTGAAGAACAGTAACCGCTGACTGAACATGAAACAAAAGAGGTAAGCCCTGCCACTGCCCCAGAATTTATTTCCTGGAGAACATTTCTAGACCATAATGCAAGGGAGGGGAAACCCAGGCCAGAGTCCACCAATTTTTCAAGATTTTAAGATACAGAGGCGGCCGGGCGCGGTGGCTCAAGCCTGTAATCCCAGCACTTTGGGAGGCCGAGGCGGGCGGATCACGAGGTCAGGAGATCGAGACCACGGTGAAACCCCGTCTCTACTAAAAATACAAAAAATTAGCCGGGCGCAGTGGAGGGCGCCTGTAGTCCCAGCTACTCAGGAGGCTGAGGCAGGAGAATGGCGTGAACCTGGGAGGCGGAGCTTGCAGTGAGCCGAGATCGCGCCACTGTACTCCAGCCTGGGCGACAGAGCGAGACTCTGTCTCAAAAAAAAAAAAAAAAAAAAAAAAAAAAAAAAAAAAAAAAAGATACAGAGGTGAGAGTCAGGGAGGCTAAAGTGGCTACAGTTCAATCTTTCATAAACTCTCCCAAGAACAGACAAAGAGGAAACAACTTCCAGCTCTTTCCACGAGGACATTTTTACATTAACACCAAAATCTGACAAGAGTATGAAAAGAAAGGAAAATTATACACCACCTCTCTCTTGAATACAGATGCTAAAATTCTAAATGAAATATTGCAGCCGGGTGCAGTGGCTCACGCCTGTAATCCCAGCACTTTGGGAGGCTGAGGCAGGCGGATCACGAGGTCAGGAGATCGAGACCATCCTGGCGAACACGGTGAAATCCTGTCTCTACTAAAAATACAAAAAATTAGCCAGGCGTGGTGGCAGGCGCCTGTAGTCCCAGCTACTCGGGAGGCTGAGGCAGGAGAATGGTGTGAACCCGGGAGGTGGAGCTGGCAGTGAGCCGAGATCACGCCACTGCACTCCAACCTGGGCAACAGAGCGAGACTCCGTCTCAAAAAAAAAAAAAGAAATATTGCAAAATAAATCCAGAGATACACAGAAATAACATGACTAAGTAGGAAGTTTATTCTAATAAAACGAATGGTGAGGTAGGAGGGCAGGAGTAGACATGGAGGAATTAACACTATGAAATATATTATTAATTCACTAGACTAACAGGTAAGAGAAAAATAACTTGATCATCTCAATAAATTCAAGAAAAGCATTTGACATAATTCAACAGCATATACTTTCTTAGCAAGGTATAAATAAAACTTCCTTAAACTCATAAATACCACCAAAATCCTACAGCAATCACTATGCTCAATGGTGACATCCGAATGTGTTCTTGCTGAGATCAGGAACAAAGAAAGGAATTCCATTCTGACCACTTTTTGAGACAGGGTCTCACTCTGTCACCCAGGCTGGAGTGCAGTAGTGCGATCACAGCTCAACCTCCTAGGCTCAAGTGATCCCTCTACCAACTCAGCCTTTCAAGTAGCTGGGACTGCAGCTGTGCACCGGCACGCCCAGCTAATTTTTTGTAGAGATGGGGTTTCACCATGTTGTCCAGGATGGTCTCGAACTCCTGGGCTCAAGCAATCCTCCCACCTCAGCCTCCCAAGGTGCTGGGATTACAGGTGTGAGCCACTGGATCTGACCCACTCTGACCACTTCTATTCAACACCATACTGGGCATTTTGGCCAGTGCAGTAAGACAAGAAAAGAAACCAGCACTTTGGGAGGCCAAGATGGGCAGATCACGAGGTCAGGAGATCGAGACCATCCTGGCTAACACGGTGAAACTCCATCTCTACTAAAAAAAAAAAATGCAAAAAACTAGCCAGGCGCGGTGGTGGGCGCCTGTAGTCCCAGCTACTCAGGAGGCTGAGGCAGGAGAATGGCGTGAACCCGGGAGGCGGAGCTCGCAGTGAGCTGAGATAGCGCCATGCAGTCCGGCCTCGGCGAAAGAGCGAGACTCCGTCTCAATAACAACAACAACAAACGACAAGAAAAGAAAGAAAATACAAAATGACTAGAAATAAATGTTATTATGAACAGATGATATGAGTATGCAGAAAATTCCAAGAGAATCCACAAATTGTTAGCGTTAATAAATGAACTGAGCAAGAGTGCCAGGTATAAGGTCATTATAAAAATCAATAGTTCAACACTGTAGCAACAAATAGTAAACAGTTACAGACCTGAATAGACTTCACAAAATGGTCCAAATGGTCAATAAGTATTTGAAAAGATGCTTAGCATTATTAGTCACTATTAAAATTTAAACCACAAGATACCAGTATATACTTACCAGAATGTCTGAAATGAGAAAAATAATAGGCTGACCAGGCTTCTCCAGAGGCAGCTTCTGGGAGAGCCAGGTCTTCTCTTCGTCTATCAAGTGCTTCTTGGGGGTGGAAGAGGTTAAAGGAAGTGTATTTCTGGACCACCACATCCTTAACTGCAGGGACTGGATTTCTGACATCAGACATACATAGTGACTTGCATTTGTTTCCTAGAGTTGCTGTAACAGATTACAACAAATTGGGTGGCTTAAGACAACAGAAATTCATCATCTCACCATTTTGGAGGCCAGAAATCCAAAATCAAGGTGTTGGCAGGGCACCATTTCCTCCAGAGGCTCTAGGAGAGAATCCCTTCCTTGTCTCTTCTAGCTCCTGGTAGCTGTCAACATTACTTGACTTGTGGCTACATCTCTCTCTGCCATCTTCATGTTGCCTTCTTCTGGTATCTTCGTTTCTCTCTTACAAGGGCACTTGTGATGGCATTCAGGCCCCACTCATAATCTCATCTCTAAAATGCTTAATTACATCTGCAGAGACCCTTTCTCCAAATAAAGTAATATTTACAAGTTCTCCAGGGATTAGGGCTTGATTATTTTGGGGTAGCCATTTTTCAGTCTACTATACTTATTTTCTACTTAAAAAAAATTTCATTTCACCATTGCCATCTGATAAAAATATAAATATATATTTTTTTCTTTTTTTTTTTGAGACAGTGTTGCTCGTTGCCCAGGCTGGAGTGCAATGGTGCAGTCTTGGCTCACTGCAACCTCCGCCTCCTGGGTTCAAGAGCTTCTCCTACCTCAGCCTCCAAAGTAGCTGAGATTACATGACCCTGCCACCATGCCCCGCTAATTTTTGTATATTTCGTAGAGACGGGGTTTCACCATGTTGGCCAGGCTGGTCCTGAACTCCTGACCTCGTGATCCGCCTGCCTTGGCCTCCCAAAGTGCTGGGATAACAGGTGTGAGCCACCATGCCCAGTGAAGAAATATATTTTCTAAATAAAGAAACTAGTGAGACTGTGGAGAGATGGTCAGGGGGACAGAATGGCCTGGGAAAACCTGGTGTGTGAAGAGGGGGTGAACTGGAAGAAGGTAGAAGTCTTAGCTATAATGGGAGTAACATTCTTTGGGTACCGAGGTAAAACTGTGAGGAGATTTTAAAAAAGGAGCTAAAGTAGAATTTCCTTCTTCTTTGCCAGGGTCCTGGGATCTAATCCCATAAAAGTGGCTGTATTTACATATACTGCCCAAAAAAGGGGGCAATAGGCATGCTTTCTTAGACCCAGCCAGCTGCCCATTTGAAATCTATTCTTTCCTTCTTCACTGAAAAGAGTCCTAAATTTGTTAGGAACATCAGTTGCTCAGATAAAATAGATAATTTCCAAGGCACCCTTGGAGCTACCAGTCATGCAACAAAGGTCTAACTAACGGGACGTAAGTACAAACATGCAAGTGGAGCTTCTGGAAACTACTGTTTTGTTCTCTTCGCGTAGAAAGAGACACATATTTGCACCTTTTCCCCTAAGCCTATCCTTTTCACACCCCCTACTTTCACCATCCTTGACAGCATCGTGGAGGAGTTACGGTATCAGCCCCGGACAGTTTGCCTGTAGACTTTTCTACTGTAAGAAGAAAAAGAAACAGACAACGATAACAAAAAGACAAGCCCCAGTTGAGTTTAAGCCACTGTTACTTGGTTTGCCATCAAACACAATTTTTTAAACCTAAACAATAGCTATGGTGTTTCACAGATTTGACAAAACCAACAACAAATGGACCACTCCAATTTTTCTCGATACTTAAAAAATAAGGCCTTCACACCAACACAGGTCCCAGACTGGCACTCTTGAATGACTAAGTTTGTAATTCTTTCATCAGTTCCATACATTTATAATTAAGTATGAGAAGATTAATGTAGATTCTTTATTGATTCCACCCATGTATTAGTAGATATGATAATAATAAATGGTATTTTTACATTCTCCTAACCAAAAATATAACAAATATTTACACTCAGTAAAAATACAAAAAAGCATACAGAGGCACTGTCTTTCTAAAAGACATAAGTTTAAGAGGTATCAAAAAACAGGAGACAAACATTGCTTGTTACAGGATACCTTACAATCAATGAATTGTGCAGTAGAATTGCTATCTGATTATTACAGATGTGCAGTTTTGCTTTTGTCTTTTGCTGATTAGCTTACACGTCTCAGTTTTAAAAGATCAAGTTCAACTGCATTCTGCGTATCAAAAATAAAGAAGTATTAAAAATGTACAAGAAAAGCCAAAGATGAACCAGGATTCAAGTTTAAATTTGAACATGTACTGTGACACTTTTCTGAAGATTTATGCCGTTTTTCTAGACTTTAAGGTAATACTGAAGGAATACATATACTTTAACATCACCTTTTTTAGAAACTTAAAACTGAATCAAAATAATCAGTTTTAAGGAAGCTTTTTCTCCTCCTCCCTTTTTTGTAGAGGAAAGAACACTTGATAAAAATTAGATTTGTTCTTAAAAACACCCATGATTACCATCACATTTTCAGCCTGGGAGAGATTCTCAAGGAGGTGATGTAGATCACAATGATGTGATTTATCACCCTCAAGAAAATTCACTAAAGGCTTTTTCTCCCTGAAGATCATATTGAAAGTAATCATTTGGAGTAAATTGGAATTATTAACTTTAATAAGCTTTTATGGAATCATGTACTGGATTTACTAATTCTCAAAATCTTTCACTATAAAGATATTTTGTTGAAACTTACTATTTGGCAAAAGTTTGCACTGAGGGTTAACTGCTTCAACAGTCTTGGCAGATTGAGAGTTGTGGCAGGAAGAGAGGGCACTAGTCTCTTCATTAAAATTATAAATTTATAAAACAAAAACAAATGAAGATCTGGAATTGGAGTAAATACAGGTTAAGACTTCTCTTGTTCTAGTCATATGACAAACTAAGAGAAGGCAGGAATGTACCATTAGTTAAAATATAAAAATCAAAACCTCATGATTTTTTAAGGGATACATACATAACAAACTACAAAGCATTTGGCTTTGGCTCCTGATCAATGTCAGCTGATCTGAACACTCACAGTTAAAGCTAGATAGATAAAACAAAGGCAGCTGTAAGGTGCAAGTCCAAAACCATAGGCCTCAATACTGTGCAAGATATTTACACTATTAAGGACAAAGACAGGTAACGCTTCCATTTGGTTTGAAAGACCTGCTAAATAAAGACATTATGAAAACATCACATTTTTCTGGAGAAATGAATATAAAATGGTGAGAGTAGACATCTGAACTTGATAAAAAAGTGGGTATAGCAAAAATACATTTCACATTGTTTTGCTGTGGCCATGAAAACAAAATTATGCAAATAAGTGAAGGAAAAAATGTATAATCATAGGACAACTGCTTATAGGCCAAATCACTGAAGTGTAACTTTCAAACTGGGATTTTTGGTTCAGGTTATTTCCCATTTCAAAGGACCAAGAAAGCTATGGAACCACCAAGCCTCATTCTATCATACCTGCGATTAATTTCTAAGGCTTAAGTTTCAGATTAATGTTTCTTTACACCACAGGAATTTTTGACATGCTATTATTCCTAAAATAAAGAGACAAACATGTTGATGGGAAAGATGAACTACTACCATTTACCACTTAAAACTGATCCGTGATTTTAAAATGAAGGGGGATAGGCAGGAAGACAGACGGCGGAGACAGCTAGGGAAAGACAACACATTTCTACAAAGGAGGCCACAAACCAACTAAATCCTATGTGGACACATACGGACAGCCATTCAGAAGTAAACCCATTTTGACTCCAAGTTGATCTGGGTAGTGCATGTTAATGGCTTTGGCTTTTTTTTTTTTTTTTTTTGGTAATTACAGAAGTTTATTAAAATTCCACTTGCTTTTACATTTAAAAAATTGAAAAAATTAAACTTAATATATATAAAATATATTTAATTTGCAAAAATGTGAAAAATCTGCCTCATCCAGTAAACAGTCACTGAAATTTTAATTAAGAGTGCCATACCCATGAGGCTGGAAAAGTATGTCCTCTCAAGGGCTAAAAACTGAGAACCAAGAGACAATCATTTCCATAACTCCAGCTCCTCTTTCTCCCACAAAATGTTACTGCAAGCAGCTGAGAGCTGCAGGGTATGTCAGGTCAGACACAACCTGGTGCTATGAGATGTGGGGGTGGCATGCTGCAGAACACTGCATAAAGTCAAATTCATCTTCATTATTACATCACCCATGATAAGAATTTCTTTTAAAAAAGTATTCCATACTTGAGTTATGAGAGATTTTAGTTTTGGGTTTCTATAGACCAGAACTCTCTAGAACCCAGTCTCTGTTTGTTGGATCTATACTTTTAGTTACAATTCAATGCAGCATAACTTTCACTTAAGAAAGAATTTGTATACATGTCATTTAACATCAAAATTTCATTCTTTGGAAATTAGGGTTCCCACCCTCCTCCCCAAACTACTCCCTCCCATTTCCCAAAGGACTGACAAGAAACCCTGTGGCAGCTTCATTTGGCCTTCCACATCGTGACCAGCAGGTTCCTAACACCTCAACTGCAAAGGGCTTCCTATTTCTCTCAAACTGAGACCTACATTGCATTGGTACTACGGATCAAGTCACATCTCTGTGTAGATCAAGCATATCACCTCTGTAAAGATGACTTCTGTTTGGTCAGACCAGGGACAATTTTATGACCTCAAACATGAACATCAGCTAGCAAGAGCTCTCAAATACAAACAAAACCACAATTCAAATAATAAGTTATTTTTCAAACATACAAGAATATCCTTGATATTGGCAGACACTTTCAATTTGTCCTTCAGCCCAAGCTATAAGGCTTGGAAATAATAATGCCATTATCTTTAAAATAGCTTGTTAAAGAAAAATCTATAGCAATATACACAAGGATCACTCTGAGTTTAAATTTTTTCTGTAACTGTGGTCCCAAGGCAGTTCTGGCGTGCAGAGTGGAGACTGGTATCCAGGCATAGCATCCATTGCTCAGGAAACTATTCATCTGCAGAAATTAAATGAAAGGAAGCATAACTCAGGTCTATTTCATTGCTCGGAGTAGAGAGAATAAAACCTCTGGACTGGTTGTAGCAATGAGCTGTTTGTTAGCAATGGCCTGCAGAATCATGAGGTGGTTCTGCCCATTCCTCCAAGATTTTCAGTGGTTTTCAAATAGGTCATCCAAAGGCTAGACTGCTGAAACTTGTTCATTTTCTGAAAATAAAAAAAAATAATTAACTGGCAGATCAGCATATTAATGACATCCTAATAATCTAGTTATCTGTTTACAAAATCGTGTCAACAAAGAAATCCTCTCAAACACTGCATCGAGGCTCAGATTTTATTATAATAATACCTATGATTTCTGATCACATTGAAGGTTGACAATAAACTGGAATTTCATAGTTTTTAATCACTTTATTACTCTTGTTTAAAAGCACAAATTTTCATTTATTTTCAATAAACAATCATTTTTCAAACTATTGGCACAGGTACAAAGTCAGACAAGACTTTTGCTAACAAAAGGAACTCTATCAATAGAATCATTTCAGATAATTTGGCATCTGAAACACAGTTTCAAGTTTCCATGCATTAATATAAAATACAATTCCATTAATGTTAACTGCTTTTTCTCAAAATTATCCCATTAGATTGAGCCACTGTTTTATCAAAGATAAGAATATTCCATTTGAGCCACAGGGTACTAGGCACACAGAAATAGGCAGCTTGCCCATTTCATTTAAAAAATACACCATCGGGGCAGGGTACAATGGCTCACACCCATAACCCCAACTTTGTGGAAGACTGAGGCTGGCAGATTGCTTGAGTCCACGAGTTCAAGACCAGCCTAGGCAACATGGTAAAATGCTGTCTCAAATACAAAAAATTAGCTGGGTGTGGTGGTGTGTGCCTGTAGTCCCAGCTACTTGGGAGGTGAGGAGGGAGAATTACCTGAGACCAGGAAGTTGAGGCTGCAGTGAGCCATGATCATGCCACTGCACTCCAGCCTGAGTGACACAGCAAGACCTTGTCTCAACAAACAACCCACACCATTGGTTGGATGTGGTGGCTCACACCTGTAATCCCAACACTTTCGGAGGCTGGGGTGGGAGGACTGCTTCAGGCCAGGAGTTCAAAACCAGCCTGGTCAATATAGTGAGACCCTGTCTCTACAAAGGAAAAATTTAACAATGAGTAAGGCACGCTGGTGTGCACGTGTCGTCCCAGCTACTTGGGAGGCTGAGTTGGGAGGACTGCTTGAGCCCAGGAGTTTGAGGCTATAGTGAGTCATTATTGTGCCACTGCACTCTAAGCTTGGGCAACAGAGTGAGACCCTGTCTTGAAAAATAAAACAAAACCAAAACACTCCCCCATACTGTATTTAGGAACTTTTTTTTTTTTGAGACAGAGTTTTGCTCTTGTTGCCCAGGCTGGAGTGCAATGGTGCGATCCTGGCTCACTGCAACCTCTGCCTCCCAGGTTCAAGCAATTCTCCTGCCTCAGCCTCCCAAGTAGCTGGGATTACAGGCATGCGCCATAATGCCTGGCTGATTTTGTATTTTTTTAGTAGAGATAGGGTTTCTCCATGTTGGACAGGCTGGTCAGGAACTCCCGACTTCAGGTGATTCGCCCGCCTCAGCCTCCCAAAGTGTTGGGATTACAGGCGTGAGCCACTGCACCCTGCCGGCAGGAACTTCTTACTTTTTAACAGAGATTTAACGCATTTAAAGAAACAATTACCATAAAATTACCATAAAATACCAAAGTAAAGACCATTTAATGTGTTCAGCAATTCATTTAAGAGCCTTTAAGAGAGCTTGTCAACATACCATCTGCTTCGCTATCTGCATCAGTCACATCTGCTAGTTTAGGATGGAATGGCTGCAAATTATGCCTCTGAGGCTGAGTTACAATCTTCGATGGAACACAGGCCAGGAGGTTGCTACTGAGAGAAGCTGGTGGCAGTCTAGAGAGGCTGTTATGCATCATCTTTGACCTCTGCACTGCCACACTATAATCTGGAGGTTTTACGTGTGGGTAGGGTCCTTCCTTTAGGTCCGCTAAAGAAATCCCCAAATATCCTGGAGGAGTGGGAGGTGGCTCCCTATACCTATCGTCCTTCTTGGGTGAGGTGACACAGTACACTGGCATGAAAAATAAGCAATGAAAATGTTAATGAAAAAGAAATGAAAAAAAAAAAAAACACCCCACAAACTTATTACAATGACAAAATAGAACTTAAAAATAGACAAAATGAATAGACTTGAATGATGGCAGATTAAAAACATTTTTAAAAAGTTTAATAAACAAACCTCTTTTTAAAATACATAAACAACTACATTAAGTCCTGTAAACATTAAATAGAACAAGAGAGTTGAAGGAGATGACACTGATGACAAGCTTCCTTCTGCAATTCAGCCCCCATATCACAGAAGTACATGACAACTCCTGAAGTCACACCAGCCCTAAAGATATCAGAAACACTTAAAAGTTCACTTTAAACACCTATTCTCTGTAAAGTGGGAGAGTTTACATAGAAATGAAATTTGGGCCCTCTGTTTAAGGGCTGTTTCACCTTCTGCCTGAGACATGAACCAATGTTTTCTGGCACTTCTGGGCAGATTAGTTCTCAGCCCTACCATATAAACTTTAACTTTGCTGGTATGGAGGAACTAATTCCTTCAAGAACTTTACTTCTGGCCAGGTGCGGTGGCTCACGCCTGTAATCCCAGCACTTTGGAGGCCGAAGTGGGTGGATCACCTGAGGTCAGAAGTTTGAGACCAGCCTGGCCAACATGGTGAAGCCCCATCTCTACTAAAAATACAAAAATTAGCTGGGCGTGGTGGTGGGCACCTGTAATCCCAGCTACTTGGGAGGCTGAGAGAGGAGAATTGCTTGAACCTGGGAGGCGAAGATTGCAGTGAGCCGAGGTCATGCCACTGCACTCCAGCCTGGGCAATACAGCAAGACTCCATCTCAAAAAAAAAAAAAGAAAGTTGGAAAAAAATGAATGAGCTAAAAACCCAACCTATAATGCAATTTGACAAGTAACTATAAAATCGGCACATCTCACCTTCACATTTTAGTAGTTAAATGTGACACCATGACTGCTGCATAAATGTAAGAGTTGATTATGATATTAATTCAAAGTACAGTCATTCCATATAAGTAGAAAAGCAGTTTTATATCCATGTATTTATATAGTTTAGGAAAGAAATTTTTAAAAAGTATTTGATGGCTAAATACTAAAAAAAAGAGTTTACTAAGAAAGCTTGGAATGGAATTCACAAACAGGAGTTGGCACACTCATGATGTACACCAAGAGAGTATGCTGAAAAATGTTCTGGACTTTCTGATCACTTTTACGACCTAAAATCAATAGCAGATTCAATGTTTCTACCATGTATGCATACCAATTGTGGTCCAAACAATTTATGAGGTAATAAAGAGAATAATCCCTTTATTACTACTGCACACTAATGCGATGATATTCCTCAATAAAACCAAAAAGAAACTTAAAAACAAAAGACAAACAAACTTGTCCCTCTAAATACCTTCACATCGGACTTTTCATTTTAATGGAGTTGAATAGCTGCTCCAAAGTCTTTGAGAAACCACGACTTTTTGGGAAATAACTTGTTTGTTTGTGAGGGAAAGAAAGGTTGTTAGAGAATGAAATTTTGCAACGATAAAATCCAGGGCCAAGATATCTCAATGCCATTTTTTGACTACTTAATCTCTAACTGCCACAGACAACAAAAACACAACTTACCAATCAAGCCCTTTTCTGTACTTGAAGTGACAGTTTTATAAACTGGGTCAGTGGCATCCTTGGGGTCCAAGCCTTCAGATGACTCAGCTGGGGTGCTCTCCAATACTCTCCGTTTAACTGTCCCATAGTTTGGTTCATACAAGTCAGACAGAGAACTGGAGGAGGCCCAACTCTTTCTCTCTAGGTTTCCTTTACACTGCCCACAAGTTCTAGAGCAGCTTTTAGGACAGGAATAGGGCTCAGAGTCAGTGGGTTCAACTTCAGCAATGGGGTCATCCAAATGGGTATGTTTGTAAGAGTTCAAAAAATCCCAGCTTTTTGGGTTTGGAAGGCTTTGGAAGTTGTCATGGGAGCTGCTTGAACACGAAGTCCAACTTCCACGACCACTGTCAGCTGCTTCTATAATGATATGCTCATGAGAAATCTCTTCGTTGCTCACAGACGATGAGACAGCTAAACATTTGATTAGAGATGGCTTCAAGAGTGTCCACCTAAAATTGGAGATAACGTACAATTAGAAGGCTTGCCGGAAAAACTATCTTCTCTCTGTTTCGAGTTATTACTGCCTATAAGAAACTATAGAGCACGTACCACAAGCGTTCATGCCAAATAACATCGTGAAGAAAACAATATTATCATCATTCATCACTAAATTCCTTGTATTTAGTTAACACTCAGAAGACACAGTAAAGAAACTCAAATGCTTAGCAAAATTTCCTTAGAATTTTTCTTTTTAAATTTTAAAATGTTAGTTATTTTTTTTTTTCGAGACAGGGTGTCACTCTGTGGCCCAGACCGGAGTGCAGTGGCTATTTACAGGCACGATCATGGTGCACTGTAGCTTTTAACTCCTGGGCTCAAGTGATCCTCCCGCCTCAGCCTCCCCAGCAGCTGGGATGGACCAGAGGTATGCCTGGCAAGTATTTTTCTTGAACTGATTTTAAATGAAAATGTAAAGATGAGAGTTGAAATGAATAACATTAAGTATACATATTCATTTTTGGTCATCACAGTATTACACTACTGTGTCCATGCATACAGAATTAAGAGTTCCCAACTTGGAGAATCATGTTTTATTTTTCAACATACCTCTGAGGTTAGCCCAGTACAGTGCCAAGTAAACAGCAACTTCCCCAATTACCTATTAAATGAATTATTTATAGCAGGGGTCCCCAGACTAAAGCTCATGGGCCAAATTTAGCCAACAGCCTATTTTTGTATGGTCTGGAGCAAAGAATAGTTTTGTTTTTTAACCTTTTAAAAGGTTAAAACAAAACCAGAAGAATTTGTGACAGAGACTATATGTAGACTGCAAAGGCGAAAATATTTACTACCCAGCCCTTCATAAAAAAAGTTTGTAAACCCCTCATTTACAGTATAGAGCAGAGGGTAGCAAATTACAGCCCAGGGCCAAATCTGGTGGTCTCTTTGCTCGTTTTTGTAAATAAAGTTTCGGCTGGGCGTGGTGGCTCACGCCTGTAATCCCAGCACTTTGGGAGGCCGAGGCGGGCGGATCACGAGGTCAGGAGATCGAGACCATCCTGGCTAACACGGTGAAACCCCGTCTCTACTAAAAATACAAAAAATCAGCTGGGTGCGGTGGTGGGCACCTGTAGTCCCAGCTACTCAGGAGGCTGAGGCAGGAGAATGGCGTGAACCCAGGAGGTGGAGCTTGCAGTGAGCCGAGATCGTGCCACTGCACTCTAGCCTGGGCAACAAGAGGGACACTCTGTCTCACAGAGCGAGACTCCGCCTTAAAAAAAAAAAAAAAGGTTTTACTGGGACTGGGACTGGGACACAGTCATGCCATTTGCTTATGTGTTGTCTATGGCTGTTCTGGTGTAATAGCAGAGTAGTTGTGACAGAGGCCTTATGGCCTGTGAAGTCTAAAATGTTTACTATGTAACTTTTATAGAAAAACCATTTGCTGACCTCTGGTGTAGAGATCGTAGTTTAGAAACCTTTATAAATGTGGTAATACTTTATCTTAAATTTTTCATATTAAAGTAGACCAGATTTCACAATATTTATCAGTTAGAATAAACTTTCTCAAAGATTTCCACATTGCTTGATTCTAAATAGAAATTTAATTTTTTTTTTTAATTAACCTTTGCTAGGTGATTATTCTTACTCCCCAAATTACACTTTCAGAGGACAGACATCAAGGGCTAGTCCTACTCTCCCAACCTGTCTACAATGTGCACAGCACTTGAGGCACTTTCCAATACACAACGTTTTTGATTAACCTATAACTTAGCAGCCAGAATTTCAAAAATTATCTCCCCTGTATAAGTAGCAGATGCACTTTGAGTTCTGATTGGAAAGATACATAAGGATAAAAAGTTACTTGAATCTAGTAACACTTTAAAAATGAACACCCATACATCTTTCAACATAGTGCTTATTTACATATTCAGAATAGAGAGAATATGTGCTTGGCCCACATATTCTTTTATGGATAACTCTGCAATTACCCCATGGGAGGTCCAAGGTCAAGGTGGGGAGCACTGCTTGCAGTGGCCACTTGGCTTGGGTATTGTGTTATGAACACAGACAATGATGCTTACCCAGGGCCATGTTGACTATGATCTCCTATCCCTGAGGGGTGCTCTGTCTTTTCCAATGCCCCAGTGGATTCAGGGACTGCCAGGGCCTGAGAGGAACACCGCTCATCCTGTGGAACTGCTGACATGGAGTCAACAGAACAATTGCTCACGATGCTGGACCGTGAAGAAATCTCACTATGGCTGGAGTCAGACAAGTTGTCAGATTTAGCTGAAGGAGCAAGTGTGTAACCTGAACAAGAAAAGAGCATTGATCAAACTACAAAAAAAGGGAACATATGGTGGGGGTAGTAGGGGAAAGGATGAAAAAAAACCCACAAAAATAACAGAAGACAAAGTAGAAGCAATTTTAGTTTCCATCTATGTAGATATAATGGTGCCAATTTTCTCCACACATTCCCCTACATATCCATTCACCTACTATCCACACCACACCAATACAACTACACATTCAAGAAAAAGACAGTCAAAGTCCACTGTTACTCAGAAAACTAGTTTAAAGGTGTATCTGTCTCAGGCTCTCCCACAGCTATAATCATTTAATAAAATAAGATTACAAATATTAATAAGTACATGTCTTTAGGGTTTCTCAACTTCTTTTTAACCCAATGCTCCTTCCTTTGATTAATATGAGTATTTCATGACCTGATGTGAATCCAAAATACCATCTTGAAGTAAGGGTAGGGGTGGGAGTCCAGGACTCAAGGGAAAGAACTACATTTTTGCTTTATCAAACTATATATACTTACCCCAGATATTCTGCATATCCCACCTAAGAAGTCTTGTCTTGAGTTGAGAGTCATTGTTTTAGATTATTTTTATTTTTTAGACACAGGGTCCTGCTCTGTTGCCCAGGCTACAGTGCTGTGGCATGATCATAGCTCACTGCAGCTTCAAACTCCTGGGCTCAGGTGGTCCTCTTGCCTCAGCCCCAAGTAGCTGGGACTACGGTCTGCACCACCACACCCAGTTATTTTTAAACTTTTTGCAGAAATGAGGTCTCATTATGTTGCCGAGGCTGGTCTTCAACTCCTGGCCTCAAGCGATCCTCCTGACTCAGCCTACCAAATTGCTGGGATTACAGGTGTGAGCCACCATGTCCAGCCTGTTTCAGTTTTTTAAATTGTTTTAGGTTTAAACTTAGTGTCATACTTAGTTTCCTTTTTCTTCACCAACCTTGCAGAATATTAAACAGCTGAGTGGACACATTTTTAATAATGTGTTATAGAAAAAAACAGCATCTACATGTTCTATGTTGTTCTGTGACTTACTGCACAGCAGTCAACTAGAGAGATGTTCTTCTGTATTCTAGGGATGCACTGAGGTGAAGGACTCAAAAACAAATCTGCAACAGAATGGCTAATGTACATAATAATCTATTTTGATAATTGGAAGAAACCAAATTTTTGTTTGGAAATGAAAGAAAAAGAAAATGCCCTAGTAATCCCAACAAGGGACGGGTCTCAAAGAAGTAAAAAATATCTTCTTGCTCACAGAGGAGAGTAGGGTTTAGTAGATATGTGACCTATGGACCAATACCTAGAAATGTCACTAGGAAGAATTACAGGCTTTGGGTATGTTACTGGAATTCTCAGGGCCTCACATCTTCATGCAGAAAGAGGATGACAACGTCCTTAGTTCCAAGTCCTTCTCTGTTTATGGATCTTGGAGTTATTCGCATATAACTCAAGTCATTTAAGGAATAATTTGTTGCACAGTAATCTTATTAAGTCGTTTCGTTAACTATTTCAAAGAGAAAAAGACCCAGAAAACTTGTGACTTACATTTGGCCTATGTGGCCAGCAACAGGGTAAGCCAAGACAAGCCAGTCTTCTGACTTCTATCATACATCTCTGAACTTGGGATCACTGCTATTTGTCAATGTCCATGAGCTGATTAGTCAATTTTCAAGAGGACCAAGAAAGTGGATGTAATAAGTAAATTAAAAATAAATAAAAACCTTCTTCCTCAAAAGAAAAAGCCATTGCTCTACAGAATAGTCTTGCTTCATTGTTTAAAAAATAATTTCATTCTTATGTCTGTTTGATCAGTATTTCTCAAATATAATAATACTAAGAACCACCTGGAAAGCCAATTAAAATAAACATTCCGGATCCCATTTCTGGCAATTGAAGTTTATGAAGTCTGGGGTGGGACACAGTAATTGCATTTTTTAACGAGCTTCCCAGATGATTCTGAAATTGCTATGTTAGACTAGTCCCTTCTCCCCCAATCAAAGATACGTAAAAAGTAGAGGATAAAAAAGCCTCCTCTACATATTTCACTCACAGATCCTGCTAACGGTAGAAAATAAAGTCAACTACAGAAAACAAGAGTATAAAATTTACTAACTCAATACATTAGTAAAATAACACATGTACAAATGAGGCATTTTCAAGTGTTTATAAATAGTATTTTACTAAGTTGTCTGCCTAAGCTTTGACAAATGGTTTAAGCCATGTATACATTAATAACTGCAAACAAACTTAACACTAAAATTAAATAAGGAACTTCATCAGAGTGTCTTCCTCCTTTTAGACTTGAATCGCGTATAGAAGCAGTTTAAAGTGTTACTGTTGCCTTGGCTATTTGAATTGAAGATGGCACTCCCTTTCTCATCTTTGATGTTGCTTCCAACATCCTTCACTTTCTCACAGCTTTCTGTAGCTTGATTGTGATCTGTGTCCTCTTTTTGGCTGTTGACTAGTCTCTCCCTTGAAAGCTTTCTTTCCCTAAGTCTTCTAAACGGGGATGTCATTCTTTTTCTGGTTGTGTTCTCACAACTTGTCCTGTCTCTATTCTCCTCAGTGGCCTTCTCAGTACTGTCTGTTCTTTTGGCTGTGCTCCTGGTAATCTGAAGGATTTTCTTTTGCAAGTAAGCCCCACCTATTCCGGGGCAGCTCTGGCCACTGATCTTGCTGCTGTGATCAGATATGATACTGCCAACTGGAGGGAGAGATGCAAAAACCCTGACATGGTCAATCACAATTAGCCTTGTTTACATAGTATATCACTATTTAAAAATTCTAACATCTTGATAATATCTGAAAAATTGTAATCTAGCAACATATTTTTTAATGCATGGAAAAAATCTACTTATATATAAAACATACACACATCAGTTATTGCAAGACAGAATGCAGGAGAAGATTACCTTTATCAACACAAGCTGGTGATAAAAACAAAAACAAAAACAAAAAAACTGTTGAAAGGAAGCCAAGCTGGTAAAATCATAAGGAAAAATATGACAAAAATATCAGGTAACTAGAATTATTTCTGTAAAGTAACTATGTAGGTCTAGAATTGTAAGGTAGATTTTACTATGAAGAAGCTTAGTAAAAACCAAATAAGACATGCAAATAGTACCTACAATAGGTATATTTATAAAGCTCATTTTCTGATCCTGTTGTAGATCCAAGGTGGAGAGTGCTTTTCTTAAACACTAGGGTAGATAATGTTTAAGGTCTCTCGACTTCTTTTTTAAAGTTCTTGTTTAAACTATCCTCATGCAAAACATGAAGACAGGTTTATTTTCTTAATCATAAGAAAACAAAGAACAGATCTCAAAGTTTAATAAGAACCAGGAACAGATCCTAATAATTTACTCTGAGCATAATGACAGTTTTGTTTAATCATAGATTACTGGCAAAAACCTGTCTACAAAAATAGAAGGATCATACTTGGTTGGGGTTTTGATAGCACACACGCAAGAACAAGCTGAAACAGTTTTGCAGAGAAGAATTTCTTCAGGCTTCTAAGAGTTCTAAACACTACTACAAGAAGCTCACAAATCTATAAACATGGTGTTCACTTGTTGGCTACAGAATGAAAGACAAGGGAGAAAATACTTCTCTATTTGAGTGTTGAGTGTAGATTTTGTTGGGAATAAGAGCAATGGAGGAATTCCTGTTCCTAATACCTCTTTCCAGAAGTCACATTCAGGCATAAAATACCAAATCAGATTCCACTAGTTAGAATTACCTATAATGGGATGGACCTCTGAGCAGCCTCTAACAGGGGTAAGGAGTGTAAAGGTGCTCCTGAACGAGCATTAGGAGCATATGGATACTGTTCATTTGGAACATCTGTCTGACTGGAGGCACTGCGGCTTATCCTACACCGCAAGATCTGGTAAGGGGCACGTTGGATAGGACCATACAGACAAGGAAAGTGATGACAGGTCTGTGCCACACAAAATTATATATGAGCTACAACAGGATCAAAATCTGTGTTTTATAAATACACCTACTATATATACTGTTATATACTGTTTTTATCTCCTGTTTCATTTTTATTAAGATTTCTTTAGTAAAATCTGAATGAAAAAAATCTAACCAGTCTCAGCTATGTGAGGATGAAAAAAGCAAGTGAGTAATGGAGCTACCGTGTCCTGAGGTGGCAGCAGAGAAAGAAAAGAGACATTCCAATTCACTAAACACTTAACCACACATCAGGCTTTATAAATATTATTTCATTTAAACCATATAAGAGGCTCTTAAAATAGATAGTCTTTTTCTTTTTCTTTTTTTTTTTTGAGATGGAGTTTTGCTCTTGTCGCCCAGGTTGGGCAACAATTCTGCATCCAATTCTCTCTTCATTTCCATAGCCACCAAACTAGTTGGGGTGTAATGGCATGATCTTGGCTCACTGCAACCTTCACCTCCTGGGTTCAAGTGATTCTCCTGCCTCAGCCTCCTGAGTAGCTGGGACTACAGGCATGTGCCACTACACCTGGCTAATTTTTTTGTATTTTTAATAGAGATGGGTTTCACTATCTTGGCCAGGCTAGTGTTGAACTCCTGACCTCAGGCGATTCGCCTGCTTTGGCCTAGATGGTCTTTTTCCCATCTTACAGACAGGAAACCTGACCAGTGGAGGACAGAATCACGGTTCAAACTCAGGTCTGACATCACTGTACATAACTGCTACATAGGTGGCAAAAGAAAGAAAGAGCTCTGCAGAGTGAGATGAAACTTAGAGCCTGGAAGCTGAAGCAAGCTCTGGAAGCTTCTCTCTCCTGTTAGAATTATTATAATAAGCTTGTCTTCCCTCTGACCATGTACCATCCTCTGGTGTGATTATTTAAATATGTAATTCTTTTACATCTGTGAAGAAGATGCCAGGACTAAATCCCCTTTCTTTCCAGGGTACACACAGAGTGTGAAGGGTCAATGTAAGAAATACACACCATATTTAGAATGCTACATGTGCAGCTAACATGAAATGGCATCTGCTGCACACTGCCCAGGCTAGCCGAGAAAAGAAATGCTCCAGTCTGAATTATGAAAACATGTAAATGAACAAGAAGAATTTCAGTTTTTTACCTCATGAGATTCTGTATAAGTAAAAAATCCACAAGAGTACAGGTTATTTTAAATCCTAATTTAAAAAAAGGTAATATTCTATTACTAAAAAAAGGGAAAGCATATTTGTTTTCCTAATTTTTGTTTTCCTAAATCTTATAGTTGGTTAAAAACAGTTTCTTTCTTTTTTCTGAGACAGGGTTTTGCTCTGTTGCCCAGGCTGAAGTACAGTGGCACGATCACGGCTCACTGCAACCTCTGCCTCCCAGGCTCAAGCGATCCTCTCACCTCAGTCTCCCGGGTAGCTGGGACTACATGCACACCACCATGCCTAAGTTTTAAATTGTTTGTAGAGATGGGGTCTCATCATGTTGCCCTGGCTGGTCTCCAACTCCTGGGCTCAAGTGATCCACCCGCCTCAGCTTCCCAAAATGCTGGTATTATCAGCATGAGCCACTGTGCCTGGCGTAAAAACAATCTCTTATAGAAACTTTTCTTTGCAAACACTTCATAGAAATGTCCAAATATAGGAAACTACAATGACAACACCAAGAATTTGCACCAAAACTATGGCTTCTGCCTTTATTCTTATCCATGCTTGCTGTCTGTTAAGTTTAGGACCACACTTTGAATACTGGAGTCCTAGTTACATGACACATAATACCTAAAACGCATTTGAATAATGCAATACAAAACATCAAAGTTCAAAAAGCATTAGGAGTTATGCTTTTCTTAATGATTTATAATTATTGCTATAGACTGAAAAGCAAAACATGTGCTATAAAGTATTGTTTAGTTTAACAAGAACTAGTTTGAAATGTTTTGTCTTACCTTTGTGAGGGGAACCTTGAGGAGATGCAGGAGGACTAGAATGCAAAGATGATGCCACAGAAATAGTGTCTTCTGTATGCTTCTTACCACTTATTTCTTCAGTTGTTCCTAAAACTTTCTGAGGTAAACTTGTATCTAGAAATAAAACCAAAGATGCAAATAAGCATCATTTCACAATTAAAATGTCTATAGTTGCCTAAAACACTACGTAACTAAAACTATGATGCACAATGGCTAGTGTAGTCAATTGAAATGTGTAAATGACAAACAGGGACTAAATGACTGGGTAATGGCATACAGAGATTCTCACCTCTAGGTTATTCATTCAAATTCAGCTGGTCAGCATGGACCAGACTATATTAGTTTGTCTGTGCTTTGTGGTATAAGGGAAATCAATTTAACAGTCTGAGTGCTGTGCCCCACCTCCCACAATTGACACAGTGATTTGAAATCTTCAGAAAGAAGGCATGGATTCAAACTCTTCCCTCCCCTCTAGAGGTGGCCTCTCCAAGTTGGGGCGAGGCATGTGGCAGGGGCAGTGTGGGGATGTTGGCACTGTCACTACCTGTGGTGCATCTGTGCTGTGGGCATACGGAAGAGGCTGCAGGGCTGCCAGTCCAGCCCTTTTCAAGAGCACTAAATTCACACTACAGGAGAGAAGTAAACAACAGAAAGAATCATGAATGTATAGAAAAATAGTATGCAGCGCAGTGGAAAGATTCCTTAAAGTTCTATTATTACCCTTGTCCAACGTCTGGTCTGTTTAGCGTACCTCAAACTTAGCAATGGTTTCAATATATTGACGTTTTTACATTCATCTTCTCTAAGAAATGTCAAAGAGCTATAGACACTGTTCTTAAAACATAAAGTAAGTGGCCGGGTATGGTGCCTCACACCTGTAATCCCAGCAATTTGGGAGGCCGAGGCGGGTGGATCACGAGGTCAGGAGTTTGAGACCAGCCTGACTAACATGGTGAAACCCCATCTCTACTAAAAATACAAAAATTAGCCACCAGGTGTGGTGGCATGTGCCTGTAATCCCAGCTGCTCAGGAGGCTGAGACAGGAGAATCGCTTGAAACCGGGAGGCAAAGGCTGCAGTGAGCTGAGATTGTGCCACTGCACTCCAGCCTGGGTGACAGAGTGAGATTCTGACTCAAAAAAAAAAAAAAAAAACAACCCCCAAAAAACCAAAACATAAAGTAAGCAAACTTTGATGAGGATTTTGACACAGTAACAAGCAGCCACTGGACAATGAAAAAATTTAGATCATAGTATACTCACACTACCCTTCATTAAATGTAATATAAACATATTTATCATATAAACAGCCATATTACAATAAGAAATGAAGAAACCTATATGGGGCCAGGCGCGGTGGCTCACGCCTGTAATCCCAGCACTTTGGGAGGCTGAGGTGGGTGGATCACCTGAAGTCAGGAGTTCGAGACCAGCCTGGCCAGCATGGTGAAACCCACCTCTACTAAAAACAGGCATGCACCTGTAATCCCAGCTACTCAGGAGGCTGAGGCATAAGAATTGCTCGAACCTGGGAAACGGAGGTTTCAGTGAGCCAAGATTGCGCCACTGCACTCCAGCCTGGGTGACAGAGGGAGACTGTCTCAAAAAAAGGAAAGAGAGAGACAGAGACAGAGAGAGAGAGAAAGAGAGAGAGAGAGAGAGACAGAGATAGAAAGAAAGAAAGAAAGAAAGAAAGAAAGAAAGAAAGAAAGAAAGAAAGAAAGAAAGAAAGGAGAAAGAGAGAAAGCAAGCAAGCAAGCAAGCAAGCAAGCAAGCAAGCAAGCTACATGGTACAAGTAATGCTTCCTCTCAAGTGGTGATATTCAAGTAAAAAAACCAGAGCTAACTTTGTCCCTCTCTCACTCCTACAACAAATTTATCAACCTCACCAATTCTGCACCCAATTGTCTCTTCATTTCCATAGCCACCAAACTAGTCCAGGCCCTGGGCAACTTCCGGTTAACTGTTAGACGGGCTTTCCATCTGAGCTCTCTATCTCTAGTCCTGCTGTGATCCTTACTACAGTCCTTCTCAAACATAACTTGAACCGAAACCTTCCCTTGTTCAAATCTCTTCAATGGCTTCTCACTGTTAACTTTTTCCTTTGGCATGGCACATTGTAATTTCAGCATACCTATCTTCATTCTCTGCATCTTGGAAGCTGTTTAGTACAGTGGCTAAAGGCAAAGATTTAAAGCCAGTCAGCCTTCCTTTAGCCTCTATGCTTCCTTTGTAGAATGAGGGTAAAATACCACTTACCTTGTGGTATTACTATGAAGACTGATATATAAAATTAGTAAAGCACAATCTGAACCATGCCTGGCACTCAGTAAGTGCTCTCCAAGTGTTAGCTTTAATTATTATTGTCTGTCAACACTGCACGCAATTTCCACTCAGCGTCAGCAAAGTGCTTGTAGTTTCTTGCACATACCAAGCTGTTCCCTCAGCCTGAAGCAACTTCTCTGGAACTTTTGCCTAATTATCTTCTTCGTCACCAACCTTGTAGGCTGCTTAGATGTTATTTCCAAAAAGCCTTCTTCTGAAGCCCTATCTTACCTCTGTCTAAGTTAAAAACTCTTGTTTTGTTGTTTTGTATGTTCTCCATATACCCCTGGCATAACAAGAAGACATATTATATTGAAGTTATCTGTGTGTCTACATCACCAGACTGAAAATCTGGTCAAGGAAGGGGAATTTCTTATTCAACTTTGTATCTCAAACAATAACAAATTAAATGAACAAAGTTCTACTAAACATATGCTACATATAATGTACAGCCTAAGTAATCATGCTAGGAACCAAATCTAATCTAGGTTCTCATCTAAAAGGCTAAAATAGTGATACTGTTAAAACAACAAATAAAAGTAATATGAGTAATGACTACATGGCCTAACAGAAGAAAAAAAGTGTGGTCTATATTTTATAGAAGTTATATTCTCTTGTTTCCCAACTAGGTTTTCAGAAGGGGTCATTAAAGACAAAAAACAACGTATAGTCATTTTTGGAATAAGCAACTTCATTTCCACAGTTTTTGTAGGTTGTGTCTGTATTAGATATTTCATTAAATACACCTTTGAATGCAGTAAGCCCTTGGTACCCAAAATGTATTGCTGTAAATTTTCTATTGATTGACAGATTTCAGTATTATAGGAAATCCAAAGTTGGCATTTAAAACATGTATGCTGTCAGCAAACATCTATAGGCAAAATGAAATCAACACTTTTTCATTCATGAAGTGATGATTATATTACACAACCTACAACAGCTTAACTCCTGAACATCTGTAATTATTTTTCACTCTAATTCCCCTGGAAATTTCAGTTAAATGGATGTAATATTAACAGTGAATACTCACTCAATGCAGGGTCTTTTGTTTGTCCCTTCTTCCTGATAGGGTGCAAATTAACAGCTGGCACCTGAAGCACCTGGCTTACTCTGTGGGGTTGATGCAAGTGGGCTTTAGTTGTTTGGCCAGCTGACCTCATAGGCACTGGAGACATTTCAGATGATTTGGCTGATCTTTTCTCACTTAAATTCTTGGTCACTAATAGGAGAGAGTAAGAAATAAGTAACTGCACGTTTTTAGGCAAGGTTATCACCACTGGCAATAATAAATGGTTACTTTAAAATCATCTATTTTTAGCACGAAAGATAAAATAGATTAATTTTTCTTAGCAGGAATTTCAGTTAAGTACTATAAAATGTTATCTCTATTGCTTGGTGAGTCAGATAAAAAATGTTATGTCTAAAACTGTTGTAGAATAAGTTGTTAATTTTATCTCCTAAATAACTCCTTTTTTTTTTTTTTTTTTTTTAAAATTTTTTGAGACGAAGTCTCGCTCTGTCGCCCGGGCTGAAGTGCAATGGCACAATCTTGGCTTACTGCAACCTCCACCTCCCAGGTTCAATGCAGTCTCCTGCATCAGCCTCCTGAGTAGCTGGGATTACAGGCACCTGCCACAAAACCTGGCCTTTTTTTTTTTTTTTAAGACAGAGCTTTGCTTTTGTTGCCCGGGCTGGAGTGCAATGGTGCAATCTTGGCTCCCAGGACTGCAACCTCTGCCTCCTGGGTTCAAAGGTTCAAGTGATTCTCCTGCCTCAGCCTCCCGAGTAGCTGGGATTACAGGCATGCACCACCATACCCAGCTAATTCCGGATTTTTAGTAGAGACAGGGGTTTCTTCATGTTGGTCAGGCTGGTCTCAAACTCCCGACCTCAGATGATCCACCCGCCTCGGCCTCCCAAAGTGCTGGGATTACAGGCGTGAGCCACTGCACCTGGCCTATTTTTGTATTTTTAGTAGAGACAGGGTTTCACCACGTTGCCCAGGCTGGTCTCGAACTCCTGACCTCAGGTAATCCACATGCCCCAGCTACCCAAACTGTTGTGATTACAGGCGTGAGCTACCTCACCCAGCCCTAAATAATTCTTGAATCCATGTTAATTAGCTCCATCATCACTCTGCTGAGGGTCAAGTTAACATTCTCTCATCTTTACTACTGAAATAACTTTTCTCACTGTATCAATTCTAGCATGCCTTCGAGGCATTCTTCATAGAATAGAAGAGTGACTCTTCCAAAATGAGTATCTGATCATATCATTTCCCTTCTCCTTCTGCACAAACCTTAACTTGACCCTGCTTTTAGAAAGAAGACCCAAATCCTTAAAACAAGGCCTGTATGACTCTGTATGATTTAGCATCAGCCTGCCCCCTTGACTTGACTCGCTTCCCTTTCCTCTCACCAGTCCTATACTCTCATTAGGCTTTATCCTCTCTGTTCCTTTCATTAGGCTTTAACGTACTTGAGAGTAAGGACTATGCATTTTGTTCGTTACTACATCCTTATGTGCCAGTAACTGACTAAAAACAGATGCTTAATAGGTATTTGTTGAATAAATAAGTGAAATTATCTCAACAACTATAACACAAGAAAACCAGAGACAGTGTTTTTATAAATCCATAGGTTTTCTGAAAATGAATGTGAGAATAAAAAACTGAGAACCCTTACTTACAAAAGCTGCCTCCTTCATATAAAACCAATACTATAGTCCAAGGGGAAGACATTCCATCAGGGAGTACTTTTAATCCTTAGGTTATCCAGGGCGGTTTCAATGCAGGTGCAGCCTCAATACTTCATGAAGTATTTGTTTTAAACATCAAGATAAAAGCAAAAATAGATGTCTAAACTGTCTCAACACAGCTATAATAGCTATTATGCTTTTATTAAGACAGACTAGACAATATTTGGGGTGACAAGAATCAGAATATCTTAGAAAGTCCAAATACAGGGACCCCAGGAGAAAACTGCAGTGGCTCACCAACTAATTGAATCCAAGAGGTTATCATCTTTGGTTAGAGCCATGAAATACTTTCATCCTTCTCTCATTGATTGGTCAATGCTAATCAATGACATCTTATTTTAATAATTGCTACAGTACAAAGAAAAAAACATGAGACTACTTTAAAAATAAAAGAGTTTACAGATGAATGACAAAAACCACATATATTCTAATTAATTGGGAAGAATCAAATTCTACAATGCTCAGAAATCAACTATTGTTTGGGCTTGGGATAGTGACTATTTAAACATTTAAAAATCAATTATGCATTATAAAGATGCTCAAACCAAATTAAAGGAACATGCATTTAACTAAATGTTTGAATCCAGTTTAAGAAAGAAAGGCCTAAAGATTTTCTCATTTCAAATAGATATTAAATATGTAGCATGGGACATCATTTAGTGTTAGGAGAAAAGACAGACACAAGTCTGGGGTGGGTGTAAGAAGAGGAAGGCATGAAGGTGTATATAAACTGTGCTTCATAACCATAAGATGATTAAGTCTATATCAAATTACCTGGGAAAAAATAACTTTGATGATGACTCAAAGCAGGGCCAGAAGGCTTTAATAAATATGTACATGGCTTTGAACTTTAAAGCATGAATAAATGTTAAAGGTTCCATATACTCTTTCAGCTTTTACCTTTAACATGTACCATTTAACATGTGGCAACCAGAATGTAGAAAGCTCTCAACAACTGTTAGCTTTTAAAAATGTCTTTTTCCAAATTTAATAACTTTGATGTACAAAGAATCACAGAAATAAAATGTACTCCCAACCCTTGCCCAAGTTTTACATTTGAGAAAACAGGGACTAAAGATGAAGAAAACCTTACTCAAATGTAATAAATGAAACTCAAATTCTGCCTCTATCCTTTTGTAGGTATTCTTTCCATCATACTCCAAATCTTATATGCAGAAGCATTCAAGATACTCTGTTTTGATTATAGCACTTATTAAAAAGCTCCTTATCCTTATTTAAAAATTGTCAAAACTGAATATTTAAAAATCAGTATTTGGTTCTATTTCCACTTCCTGTTTTCTATTCTTTCTTTTGACATACTTTAAAAAATTACTATGCAAATACCATATCATTTATCAATCTTAGGGTCAATCCATGATGACTAGGTACCCCTTGTCAACTAGGAACTTCGAAATAAAATTCTATTGCAATTTTTATGGGCAAATTTAACTCTGTGTGTGTGTGTGTGTGTACGCACGCGTGTGTGTGTGTTTATTTTTTAGAGACCGAGTCTCACTTTGTTGCCCAGGGTGGAGAGCACTGGCACAGTCCTAGCTCACTGTAGCCTCAAACTCTTGGGCTCAAGGGACCTGCCTGCCTCAGCCTCCCAAGTTGCTAGCACTACCACTTGGATAATTTTAATTTTTTTTTTTGTAGAGATGGGGTCTCCTTGAGTTGCCAAGGCTGGCCTCAAGTGATCCTCCTGCCTAGGTTTCTAGGTGTGACTCACCACGCCTGGCCTTAACCTATAACTTAAGATGTACAATTATTTTGTTATAACAGTATATATTTCATTATCTTTGATTTCTGCTCTTAGAACTCATAATTTCCTTGATCCAAAGATATATGCATTCTCTTGCTTGTATTTAATTAAAAAAAATCCATATTGAGAACATGATCTTTTTCATTATATTTTCTAGAGATTACTAATATCAGAATGTGTCTGTTTTTTTTTTGTTTTACCTTACTACTGGCACCTGTAAGGTACCTATTATCACTGGTGTTTTAATCAAATGTCTTGTATTTTCTAGTTGGTAAATATTATCCATGAAATAAAAAGAGGTAAAAATTCCACTTACGTTTACTCTTTAGAGATGAATGTAAAAATGTTCTCAAACAGAAAGGCTCCCCTATAATGATCCAGTTTTTAAAAGAATTAAAAAGCTTTTTAAATATCTACTTATTCCTCTATTTTTTGGATAGCGTAGCCGTCAGGAATGGATGGGATTCAGTATGTGATTAATTGGATCACATGATGCTTAAGGTAGGCTAGCAATCTTTTGTGAGTTAAAGTTAATTTTCTTGGGACTTAAGTATAATTCTAGAGAAATAAGTTTTTATTTTGTGGTGCTCTTTAGTATCACATAAATGAAAACTTGTACTCACAGGTACCATATGCAGGCTCCCACTGTAATGACATCATCTGGAACTTCTCCTCATCTGTCTCTACATCCAGACTGGAAAGATACTGCTTCACCTTCCTTGCCATTTGGGCATCCTCATATAGCTTCTTGGCATTAAGCAGAGAGCTGCGGCGTGCCCTTTTTTTGTGAGCACCTCCCTGAACATCCAGCATGTTTGAATTTGTGCTTCCTTGACTCAGTGACCTATAAGAAGATGAAAATCAGAATAAGGGGCTGTAGAGATGAGAAATAAGCATAGCAGAATGAAGATTAAAAGATTTTGTTCTGTTAATGCTATTGCATGCTGATGTAAATGAGTTAAAAGATGAAGAGCATTAATGTAAAGTAATTTGGCACATATGGTGATGTTCTGAATTAAGAACAGGATTTGGCAAAGTACAGAATTCAAAAGAATAGGATAACAATGCCCCTCTGAGTGGCATATTCCATCAGGCCTGTGTTTGTGCCTATGCAACCCATGGCACAACAGTAACAAGAAAAAGCATTCCTCTGGTCCTGGAGGCCACCCACGCTTTGAAGATATGGCAAGAGTCTGGACCACGACAAGTCCATCCTCAGCCGAATCTCTGAACCGGGGTTCTTTACCAATGAGGCTTCTAAAGTAGTTCTGCTTGTTGTTCTGCTTTGGACATGCTATTGCCACTACCATTATAGCAGGCCCACTCTGAGCATGTTAAACCAATTTTACCAGTAACCATTATTTTGGCCAAAACCCAAACAGAACTACCAATAACATATCAGCTGAAAATTTACAGCATTTATACGCAATTCAATATCGTCAGAAATCAGAAAGCAGTAAAAACTCAATGCTTCCACTCACATATGGAACGGTTAGGCAATATTTGGGTTCTAGAACTGAGGATCTGGGACATCACTTTTGTAATGCCTGTGAATATGACAGAATTGCAAGCTGGGTGGAAATAACCAAAATTCAAACAAGCTACAGCTTCACCCCAACTCTACTCTTTTTGGCAAACATCCTACAACAACTGCACATCTAGAACCAATGGAAAACAGTAACTGCAATGATGTTTGTCCTTTCTAACAAGGCTAACAAATACAAAATTCTTCTATAATTTTTATTTAGATGTTATTTTATTTTGCCATTTCAAAATAATAAGGTTATCTATGGATTTTCTAAATTAAGCTCCATTTTTATATAAAAATATTCTAAATACAAAGACCACAGTGCTCATATATGTACTTTGCAATAGACACTAAAATCCTAATGCTTTCATTGTAAATTAAGTGAAACATAGTTGAAAAAGCGTTATGGCATTTTTTTCTTTCACATTTTAAGATCTTTCAAATAGGGGTATATCTTACACTCAATGGCAACTTTCAATTGCTATTGGCCAGGCAGAAACTATGACAAGACATTATTTACCTCTGCAGAAACCTCAAAACTTGCAGAATGGCTTCAAAGAAAATCCAATGCCATTAGTGAATTAGCCTTTTAACCTCCAGGGACCAAATCATTATAAAGAAGTAGTAAATCGGACAAGTTCAAGAACATTCCCAAAGCAAGTGACAAGAGAAAACTAACTCTAATTATTTCCAAACCTAGCCTGAGAGCCCAGCACCAGCAGCTTTTGGTTCTTTAGTGGTTTTTCAAAGAAATGGTACATTACCAACACACTGGATGGCACAGAGGGCAATACTGTATGGGGGAGGAGGGTTCTGGAAAACAAAATCCAGAAGCTAATGACTCTAAAAGAAAACATTTCAGAAGATTCATATTTTGAATATAAAGAAATTTTAGGAAAACCTAAACCAATTTACTTTGCTTATATTTTCCTTTTTATGTGAATAAAAATATTGATTTTTAAAAATTCAGTTTTGACACTGTAATAAAAATCCATAGCCAAGTCCATAAGAACTCCTTCAATAAGCATAAAGTAGAAATTCTCAGTGGTAACAGAACACTGCAGTGATTTTCCTTAGTAGTAGATAAAATAACAATATGCCCAACAATTGACGATGTCTTGCATTCAAAGAAATGCAGTAAAATCAAGTTGCAGCTATTTAGGAGCAAATTTTAACACAAATATTTAATGACTTCATCTTACTTAATATAAAAAAAAGTAGGTGTTGACAAATCTAGGAGACACAAAATTCTAACAAATAAAAACATTGTGATAAATGTCAATAAAATGTTTTCTAAACTACTTTGAAAACAGAAAATGCTGATATAAAATAAATATACCTAATGTTTGCAAGCATCATATAGTGCAACCCTAAAGCTGAATGAACAGTGAAACATGTTAAAATAAGTCATTCAAACACACCCAACACCCACTAAAAGATATTGTCCAAGTATTCTTCTTTACAATAGTAATGCCAGGTATCAATTTCTATTTTCAGTGAGAAGAGCCAAAAGAGACCCAGAAATAAATGTGTGATCCAGAAGAAAACACATGGGAAACACATAGAGAAGGGAGAAAGAAAACAGAAGGAAAGTCAAGTTTACCAAGCATTAACAGAAAACAAGACCACAAATGAGACAAGACTCAAATAAAGAAGGTGGCTCACAAAAAAATTCTTCTTACATGTAATAAAAGCTTCTAACTTCATGGTTCACTACAAGTCTTAAAATAACAAAATTCTTCTTATGCAATCCCTTCATCCACAAAAGTCATCTCTTTCTTCATCTAAAAATGAAAGGACTAGATAGATGATTTATAAGATCTTTAACATTCTATGATTCTAAATAGACATTTAGCTATGTAGAAGTAGAGACCTAACTCTATAACAAATAGTGGCAGTTGCTGATTCTATCACAACTTTAAAGATAAGGGAGTCTTCAATTAAAGCTGGTAAAAATTTCAAATAAAATTCAATCAACGCTACAAGTAAGTGGCATTAGTGGGTCTGAGGAAATAAAATCATCTTCTAGTTCAATTTTATAGTACGGCTTGGATAAGGGCTGCCTCTTTTTAGAAAACTGATGGAAAATGCAACCTTCATAAACAGATCTTTCATTTTTATATGATATATTTACTTTTATAAAATGTGGCATTTGAATAAAAGAAAGTGGTGTGAACTCTAGAATTAGACTACCTAGGTTTGGATCTACCATTAATGAACTCTAAAACTTCAGGCAACTCAACCTTTCCCATCCGTACCATGGAAAGAACAGTATCTCCTTTATAGGGTAGTAGTAGAATTAAGTATGATAATTTGTTTAGAGTGCTTAGAACAATGTATGGCACATAGCAAGCACACAACAAATATTCGCTATCATTATCATCATCTAACTGACCTAGCTAAATTAAAATCTAAAAAGGACTTATAGGGCATCAATAGTGGAAAAATAAAGGAAAAATAGCCAGTTCTATCACTAATTTCACCTTGTTAGCAGAAGGCATTTGTCAGGAATGTAGGCTGACAGGGTTAATAGAATTCATGCTATTTTATGTGCGTGCATTAATGAAAAGGATGCAATATATGTTAAGAGTCGCACAACCTTCATTCCAGTTGTGTTCATCTCTACACTTACCCCAGACTCCGCCACCTCTTCTTCCTGTAAGCAAGAGCCACAAACATTGAAGCATGTGTTTGAATAGGAAAGCACAGAAAAAAGACAACAGCTGAGAGTCAGAGAAACTATGCAGACAGAAAACAGAAAAATTTTATCAGGAAAAAATTACAGCTTAACAGTAAAATGACTTTAATGGAAGGCAGGAGGGTAAGATGAGTATATACTGAAGGTCAAAAAAGCTCCAAAATACTTTATAAAAATATGCTTTAGACCAATTATAAATACCTAATTCATCAGGAAGCTTATATAAATAAGAAGCTTAAGGAAAAACATTTACTTACTAAAATATAAATTTTGAATTCAAAGTTTTTAAGGGAAAAGACCTTAAAGGAATAGAATTTCTGAACATCTTGCTGGCAAGATTTTTGGGCCACTCATTCAAATAACAGAATGAAATTACAAGGAACATGAAAACATAAAATTTCATTTTTAAGTGCAGAAATTTCTCTGACAAGATGTCTTGTAAGAAATGTTGACCAGCAAATCCAACTTAAAATGTATGTAAAAACATATCATTAAAATCTTCATAATACTATATATCTTTACATTGCTGTTTGATTGACTAAAGATTCTATTTCTTAAGTCTGCAAATTGATTACTGTTAAAAGGGGTTACTTTGTCCAAACTAGATACTCATACACCACCAAAATGGATATTGTTTGCTTAAGGAAAGGTATTACATTTTAGCACTGGCTGACAAAACTGATTCAGGAAAAATTCAGTCCAATCTTTAATACAGATGTTTCTTATTTTCCCCCAATACCTTATTCTATTCAATCCAGGCCATTCCCAAGAAAACAGCCATGTTTATTAATTTCCTCATCAGTTTTTCTCCTTTGCTCATTACTGAAGTATGGCTAGTACTTAGTATATTATAAACTGGTCTGGCAGGGTCACAAATTCATCATGTCTTCAGGAACCAGGATGTTAATACGTACAAGTAAACAGAGGTCCATATAAGCCAATAGGGAGTGTTAGGGTCATTGTACAAGGACATACAACAAAAAAACCAAACAAACCCTTCTTTGCTTTGGTACCTAGTTCTTACTATTTTCTGCTTCCAGACTGTTAAGCAATGATATCAATCATTACATGTAGCGATTCTCAAGGTGTTCAGAATTGGGATGTGTAGAAGAGAGGAGATCTGGCACACTCCCCCTTCCTTTCATGCTTTGTGGATCTCTAAACCAGAGAAACCATCAGATCAACTGCTTGCAAAAACAAAGACACCTAGGCCGGGTGCAGGGGCTCACGCCTGTAATCCCAGCACTTTGGCAGGCTGAGGCAGGTGAATTGCTTGAGTCCAGGAGTTCAAGACCAGCCTAGGCAACAAGGTAAAACCCTGTCTCTACTGGAAAAAAAAAAAAAAATTAGCTGGACATGGTGGCACACACCTGTAGCCCCAGTTACTTGGGAGGCTGAGGTGGGAGGATCACCTGAACTCGGAAGGTTGAGGCTGCAGTGAGCTGAGACACCATCACTGCACTTCAGCCTGGGCAACCAGAGTGACAGACCCTGTCTCAAAAACAAAGACCCCTAAACAACAATGTAAAGAAAACAAGTAACAAAAAAACCCAGTGTATTACTGGTTCTATCGGGTTACGAAAATTCCAACTCTGGCTTTTAAAGTATTGTGTTGGTGTAAAAGTAATGGCAAAAATCACAATTTCTTTTGCACCAACCGAATACCAAGTATTTTTGTTTCCTTAGCACAGTATATTTTTTTAAGCCATAGAAATTGTGTCAGCCCCTGTACATGATTTCATTTTTAATGTCCCTGTGAACTGAAGCTATACACATAGGCCCAAAAGGAAATCAGATAAAAAATTAAAACCACAATGTCTTATTTACACCCTGAAAATTATAAAAATTACTAGGAATAGCTTAACAACATACTTTGTTTCAATTTTGTGTAAGCTGAGGAAGCCTTTGTTATTACATTAAAAATGAACCTTAAAAAGCATTCTTAAAATATCAGGTTAATACAGAACACAATAAAAATTTTCATTTTTAGTAAAGTATGATTAAATTTGCACTTTCTAAATTCTGTTCATTTGTATGTAATAAAAACTTATATACAAATGAAACAGTATAATTTGAGAAAAAGAAAAATGGTTTACAGGAATGAAGTATGAATTAAACAGAAACAGAACACTAAAAATATTCAGTAAAAATAAAAGACATAGTCAGACTAATACTTTACAAATTAGGTTAGAAACGAGATGAAAACAAGATGAGTATCAGCAATTTTCTTGTATTTGTTTGCTGATTTTTTTTTGAAGTAGAGACGGGGTTTCACCTTGTTAGCTAGGATGGTCTCGATCTCCTGACCTTGTGATCTGCCCGCCTCGGCCTCCCAAAGTGCTGGGATTACAGGCGTGAGCCACTGCGCCCGGCTTGCTGATGTTTTATAGAACAATAATACAGAACTATCCACATACAAATATTTGCAAATTATGTAAAAACTGCTCTGAGCTTCATTCAGTTTCTTAATATGTATAACGAAGGCTAATATCACCTACCTGTTATGGTTATTATAATAAATGATTACATGAAAAGGACATATAAAGCGGTTTGTACAGCACATATGGTAGAATAAATATGATCAATAAATGATAAATATTTTAATTACTATATCACCCTTGATACCACTCTAACACTTTTACGTATTTCAATGTCCTACCTCTGTCGAAACATCATAGCTGGGTCCATGTTAGCAGAAGTCATTCGAACAACTTGGCGGATTTCCTTGGAAATCATTCTTAACTTCTCAAAGTTTACTAAACCATCTACTTTGGAGTCATTTCCTATAGAATGAAAATAAATGTTTAAGTTCAAAATTAAATTATCTACATAAAAGTAGCAAAAGTCAAGCTGGTAATCTTGAGGGGCACAAAGAAGGACCTTCTTTATCACAGTGCCAATTTTGCTTTTAAGAACTGATATACCCATACATGGTTCAACCCTGCTCTTAGGGAATGAGCCACTAGGAACTGTGTTCCATATAGGAGTGATGGTTATGAATAAAGTCAAATGATAAACAGTGCATGGCTTCTAAAACCAGTTTCATGGGCTGGGGGCACAATGGCTCCCACCTGTAATCCCAGCACTCTGGAAGGCCTGGAAGGCCGAGGCAGGAGGATTGCCTGAGCTCAGGAGTTTGAGGCTGCAATGAGCCATGACTGTGTCACTACACTTCAGCCTGGGCAACAGAGCGAGATCTCAACTCAAAAAAATCCACAAAAAACAAAACAAAACAAAAATCCCAAACAAAGGGCAACCTGACTGTTGATAGCATTGTTTTTTCACACTTGTCTATAACATAGCATGACCCCATTTATCTCCTGAGGTAGACCCTGAGGTCTGTCAAAGTCCAAGGCCCTGAAGGCAAGACTGAGGAATATACGGTAAACAGCACATATATATTGGACACATGAATTGTTCAGGGTCTCAACACAAGCTGGAAACAAAGTAATCATGATGAATACTCTCAAGTTATATAAACATATTTCAAGGAACACGTCAGAAAAACATATTTGAAGCCTATAACATTTCCTTATGAAAAATGAGTGATAATGAAAGAAGAGGCAGTAAGACTACATAATTAGAACAACACTTCTGCTGAGATCAGAAAAGCTGGACAAAAGTACAAAAAAATGCAGAGAAGCAAGTTTAACACTTCCCAGTGCTTGCCCCTAGGTATATCTGATTTCAGAAAGGGATAATGAGCTGAAAAACCAAGTACACACACCCTGTCTTTTGAGGTAAAAGGAAAAGCAACTTAAGTCCTTGTAAACCTCCAATGCTTGGTTGAAAATCTGAGGAGCTATATCCTGAGACCAAGGATAAACTGAATGTAGAGTGGGATAAAAGTCTGTCGTTAAATTACATCAAAATGGATTAAAGTGATTTTGGAATTCTAGCACCCCTAACTGCCTGCCAGAAGCAAACTTTAATCCTCTCTGGAGATATGGAACATCATTCAAAAAGCGAGATTATTTCTGTAATCTCACTTTTCAATAATAACCAGGCACATTAGGAGAAAACGTAACATGACAGAAATGAAAGAGAAAAAAAGAGAAAACAGAGTAAGACCCAAAGGGGATCCAGATTATGGAATTATTAGAGGCAGACTTTAAAATAACTGTGTTGAATATGTTCAAAGATAAGAAAAAACAATGAGAACTCTGGAAAAGAACATTAAACTAAAAAAAGAAAAAGGAAACTGTAAAACAAACAAACAAAAATAATAACTGGAATTAGGAAATCAGTAATGAATTTACCAGAAGATGAGACATAGTTGAAGAGAGAATAAAAGATACAATTACTGAGAATTTTCCCAAACTGATGAAAAATATAAAACCATAGGTTTCAAGGTGTCCTATAAACACCGATCAGAATAAGAAACAAAAACAAAACCCCGCATTTAGTCATATTAAGCAAAACTAGAAAAAAATTAAGAAAAAACAAAATCCTAACAGCCAGTATCAAACAAAGGCAGATTACAGTCAAAGCAACAGCAAATAAAACTGTAAGCTAACTTCTCAACATTAACAGTGGAAGGCACAGAACAACGGAATGTCATTTCAAAGTGTTCAAAGAAGATAGCTGCCAACCAAAAATCCTCTGAAAATGAAGTAAAGGCATTTTCAGATAAACAAAAATTAAGAGATATTCATCACCAGCAAACCTTCACTTAAGGAGAATACTAAACAGTGTTCTCTAAGGCCAAAAAACTATGCCCAGCAATATGGAAGCTCTGAAATGCAAGAAGGAATAAAAAATAGTAGTAACAACAACAAAAGTAAATATACAGGCAAGGTTAAATACTGACTTTATTAAGCAACAATATCTTGTGTTAAAAGCACAGCAACAACTGCATGAAAATCAGGAGATGAGCAAATGGAATTGTTTTTTATTTGTGAGACAGAGTCTCGCTCTGTCACCCAGGCTGGAGCACAGTGGCGCCATCTCAGCTCACTGTAAGCTCTGCCTCCCAGGCTCCTTCTCCTGCCTCAGCCTCCCAAGTAGCTAGGACTACAGGCGCCCGCCACCACGCCCGGCTAATTTTTTGTATTTTTAGTAGAGACGAGTTTCACCGTGTTAGCCAGGATGGCCTTGATCTCCTGACCTCATGATCCACCTGCCTAGGCCTCCCAAAGTGCTGGGATTACAGGCGTGAGCCACCGTGTCCGGCCAAGCAAATGGAATTTAAGTGGTCTAAGTTCTTTGCATTATCTGACACAGAAAAAAGTACTAATAATTAAACTAGTTAACAAATATGTATGGTATGACATCTAATTCAACACTAGAAAAACAGTAAAATAGTGTATAGTTACCAAGTTAATAGAATAGGAAATATACCATACACAAAAATCAATTCAGGGAGACTTTAGATAAACCATATGGTAAAACATCAATAATGTTTTCATACCTTCATGTAGAAATGTCATATCTTTCTTGACAACAGGGAAGAGTGGAATAATTGGAGGCTGCATACTTTGACTACTAAGAATATTTCTATACTTTGCCATGTTTCTAGACGGATCAAAAATGTCTTGTAGATCTTGAAGATGTTTCTCGTATTTGCTTGGTAACTTTTCCCAAGTACCTCTGAGTCTTGCTACAGATGCCAGGTTCAAGCCACTGCCAAAGATGAGAATAGAAACATTAAAAAGAAACTTGGGGGAAGGGGTGGACTCAGGTCAGCATATACACCATTTTCTCTAATAAAACTAAAAATAAGCAGGGACATATTTTAACACATTGAAATAAACTGAGAAAAACTGAGAAAAAAATAAGAGACTCCCTAATCTTACAACAAGAACTTCTTTCAAACTATAATGCTTGCCTATAGTTGTATACCTACATAGCATTTATTTTAGTTTCATTTAAGTGACAGAATAATTCTACAAAATAGACACTTAACTTAAAAAAAACTTCAAGCATCACAATGTTGCTTGTTTTACTTAGAAATAACTTTATGGAGACATTACCTATTTTAAAGCTGTTTAAGTAATGCTGAGAACAACTGTTAAATAATAACTGGGGCTAATTCTACACCTTAGGAAGCCTTTTTTTCCCGCGATTTTGTTCACTCACATCCCTGATTCCAATACATCCATATTCCTAGGTTCTAATCCTGTTCACTAAGCCTCCAGATATTCAATGTCTCCCTTCCACAGGATTTTAAATAGGCACAGATATTCCCTAACTTGAAAACATAATTCATGCCAATTAGGCTCCAAGTCTTTATGAATCCTTTACCTCTACAGTACCATCACATAGGTAGGTTGCCAAATGAATAGTGTATATACAATGCCTCAATTTTCTTATCAGCAAATCCTGTTTCTCAGCCATCTGACTTTTACCCACACCACTGTGTTTAAAATCTTCTCCTGATTTCTGACTTTAAGGCATGGAGTTAGGTATCTTTGTTCCCTTTTGCTTCTCAGAAATTTCCCCAAACCACTATAAGAAGGATGAGTAACCAATACAAATTTCATATCCACCAAAACTAAGAGATAAAAAACTCCTAAACACACTAGAAAGGTTGTCAAAAAATAGTCAAGGTCAAACAGGAGTAAGCAAATCTGATGAAAAATAATGTCTGTAGCTGAAGATATCAATGAAAGCTGACAACAGTTCTCCAAAGCAGAACTCTTTCTGCCCTCAGAGTAAAAACAACAATCCTTTATTTTATTTATTTATTTGAGACAGAGTCTTGCTCTGTTGCCCAGGCTGGAGTGCGGTGGTGCGATCTCAGCTCACTGCAACCTCTGCCTCCCAGCATCAAGTGATTCTTGTGCATCAGCCTCCTGAGTAGCTGGGATTACAGGAATTACAGGTGTGTACCACAATGCCTGGCTAATTTTTATATTTTTAGTACAGACAGGGTTTCACCATGTTGGCCGGGCTGGTCTTGAACTCCTGAGCTCAAGTAATCTGCCTGCCTTGGCTTCCCAAAGTGCTGAGATTACAGGCATGAGCCACCATGCCCAGCCAACAATCCTTTATTTGGCACAGCACACAGTGATACACCTTGGTACAAATCTGTTTGAGACAGGAGAGAAGGGAGAAACTCTGAGTTGTAAGCAGCCCTAATGCTGCCACAATCTCCATTTACTAAGAAAAAGTAAAGGATAAAACAATTCACATACAAGGCTAACTCCTGCTACCATGGAATACTGCTGCACAGATCCACTTACATGCAGATTTTTTTCAATAAATTCAGTCACCCCTCCGTATCTGAGTGTTCCACATTCACAACCAAATGTGGATCAAAAATACAGTTTCCTTGGATGTGAAACCTGCTAATGCTGACTTTATGTATCCACAAGTTCCTCATGGTCAACTGCAGGACTTGAGTATGTGAGGATTTTGCTATCTGTGAAGAGCCATGGAACGAATGCCCCACAGATACTGAGGGACAACAGTATCATTTCATATGAAGCACCAGCAGATGAAAACAGACAAAATAGAGAAATAGCTATTAATAAATGGAGAGACGTAAAGTTATCATGAGTTGAAGAAAATTAGATTGTCTAACTCAAAACTCCCAAAATAGTAACTGAAAATTATTAGAAGCATGAAGAATGCAGTAAGGTACTAGGTACAACACTGATATTCATAAGCATTAGAATACTTGGGCAGAAACCATTAGAAAACTTAAGGATCCCATTCATAATATAAGGATCCCATTCACAACAGCAGTAAAAGATATTAAACATTCAAACAAATGTTCAAGATTTACATGAACACCACTATAAAAATTGCTATGGTTTGGTTCTGTGTCCCCACCCACATTTCATGTGGAATTGTAATCCCCACATGTCAGGGGAAGGACGCAGTGGGAGGTGACTGGGTCATGGGGGCAGATTTCCCCTACGCTGTTCTCATGATAATCAGTGAGTTCTCAAGAGATCTGATGGTTTAAAAGTGTGGCACTTTCCCCCTCGCTCGCTCTCTCTGCTGCCATGTAAGACACGCCATGTTTGCCCTTCGCCTTCTACCATGATAGTAAGTTTCTTGAGGCCTCCCCAGACATGGGGAACTGTGAATCAATTAAACCTCTTTTCTTTATAAATTACACCGTCTCAGGTATTTCTATATAGCAGTGTGAAAACAGACTAATAAAACAACTCCACAGAGGAAATAAAAGAAAACTGAAACAAGTGGAGTAAGTGTTCTTGGATGGCAAGAGCCATTGTTACAAAGCTATCAAATGTCCACTAAAGTAATATAGGTATTTAATGTAATCTCAATGAAAACATCAACAAAACTTTTTTTTTTTTTTTTTGAGACGGAGTCTTGCTCTGTCACCCAGGCTGGAGTGCAGTGGCGTGATCTCGGCTCACTGCAGCCTCCACCTCCTGGGTTCAAGTGATTCTCCTGCCTCAGCCTCCTGAGTAGCTGGGATTACAGGCATGTGCCACCACACCTGGCTAATTTTTTTGTATTTTTAGTAGAGATGGGGTTTCACCACGTTGGTCAGGCTGGTCTAGAACTCCTGAACTTGTGAGCCACCTGCATTGGCCTTGGCCTCCAAAGTGCCAGGATCACAGGCGTAAGCCACCGTGCCCGGACATCAACAAAACTTTTTAAAAGAACTACATAAATTGATTCTAAAGCTAATAGGAAACAAATAAACATGCCAGAAATAGCCAAAGAAAAGTATGAAGAGAGTCATGAGGGGTCTGACTAGCCCTACCAGACCTTAAAACCTATTTTACCACTTCAGCAATTAAAACAGTAAATAAATAGACAAATCAATGAAGCAAAGAGTGCAGACATAAACCCAAATATGTATTAGATTTCAGTACATAATAGATGGCATTGCATATTTTAGAAAAAAAGATTGATTAATGATGTTGGGCGAATAAGTCATTTGGGACAAAGAAAGATATATTTCCTTATCTCACTGTTTACATAAAAATGAATTCAAGATTAATAAAAAATTTTGTCTAGGGTGTTCTAAGAGCTCTCAATGTATTAGCTCATTGAATACTCTTAACCCTATGAGGTAGGAACTACCAGGATTTCCCATTTGACAAATGAGGAAACTCAGTTCACATAGTCAACAAGTGCCAACACTGGATTCAAACCTAGGCAATTCTTTGTTCTTAACCAACCACAAAACGCAGCAACTCCAGGAGGAAAAAAAAAAATACATCTACATAAAAATAAAAAAATTTCTACATGGCAAAAATAAACACCACACACTGTTTTAAACAGCCAAAGGCTGGAAATTTAGAAATATCCGTAATGTGCACTCCATAATACAAAGGAGTACTTTGTAGTTGTTTAAAAAAAAAGAGACAACTGTATAAGAACTGATTTTAAATAATCTCCAAGATAAATTAAAAAAATAAGCCAAGGTGGTTTTAAATATATATTTATATGCTTGCTATATGCATATAGTATTTCTTGAATGAAAAAAGGTAACTATCTCTGGGGAGAGGAATTTGGTTGGATTAGGGACTGAGTGAGAGAGTTTCACTGTGTACTCTTTTAGTATCTTTAAAGTTTTTTCCACGTACATGTCACGTCTATTCAAAAAGTTAAAATTATTTTATAATTATAAAAAGTTGTTAATTATAGCCAGAACGGAATGATTCACCTTTGTCATCTCTGCTGAAAAGAGTATATTCTTTGATCTACCTGAATATGAAGCAATTATCTTAAAAAGAATACAAAAGAAAATGATCTTTACATGAGCTATGAAAATGTGCAGAACAAACATTCTTTGCAACAAAACAAATCTCTTAACCAAACAAAGCCTCTTAACCAAATCTCAGCCCTTTCCTATCCACCCCCTTCTTTTGGCTACTGTCCATCACATCTTCTCTCAAATCACTCTCTTTCATTGGCTTTAATGACACTATCATAACTGTGCTACTCTATTTCTTGTACTGATCCTCCATCTCTTTGGCTAGACTCTTTTTCTTTACCCTCACACTGAGTCATCATACTAAGGTATGGTTTTTAGACCTCTACCACTTTCTTTCTACCCTCTTTTTTATACAGAGATCTATTCTCTCAGTGTCAATCAATTTTCTTCACAGTGGACTCTAAAACTGAGCCCATAATTTTCAAATTCTTTACTTGATGCTTCCTTTCCAAACAGGTTCAATTTCTAGCCTTCCAAGTGTTTATCAGTGGCATCTTTATTCCCCTGTTTTAGACCTAGCTGTTTAAAAGCTGTGGTATAGGTGGTATTTTACAGATAAGAAAACCTATCTTCAGTCTTCCACTGACACACTGCTACTATATGGGAGAGGCAGGATTCAAATACAGGTGCAGCTGATTCTAAAGACCACTCTGTTAATCTCTATTCAATACTCCTAGAGTGTTCAGTTCAATTGTAGACACTGGTTAATTTAATAAAGGCACATCCTATTACCATGACAGAGTCATGATTAAAGAGTCCCTATAAAGATTCTACTTTTTAATCTTAATCTACATGAGGAATAGAAACAAATCATTATAAATTCTGTGGGGGATGTGTATAGGTAGGATTAGTTCAAGTGGAATTACGCTGTGATTTATAAGCACATCATGGCCTTAAAAATGGACCTAACTACAACTCCTCTCCCTTTTAAAATTAAACTTGTTTTAAGACGAATCCCTTTGTTGATCTACAGTGTGCTAAATAAAGGTCAGAAAATAAATTACCTACAATTAACTTCTCATAATAAGTGGGGAGAAGGGAGTGGGAGAGCTCACATAGTTATCTATACTTCCTGGGCTTACGAATGTCAAAGCATTTTTATTATTCTAATGGCCTAACTTGCTTGAGGAACACCACGTCCAGTGATACCTCATGTAGTGCCTGGCAAACAGGAAGAGCTTACCGAATGGTTGCCATTATTATTATCGATGTTGTTTCAAAATAGCAACTTCAGGTCAAAGTACTGATACCATACTGTGATCCTTCAGTGTCAAATCATAGTGAAGCAGGTACTTAAAAAAGCACAGTACGGAAGTCTAATGATAAAGACCAGCCACTGGGCACATATCCAAAGATGAAATAATCACTCAAGGCAGGCGGTTGGAGGTGAGGGGGGAGAAAGAAAAATTAGAAGGCAATCACCCACTTTCATTTACAAAAAAGAAGTAAAAGAAAGATGGAAGAAATAAAAATAGAAAAACGCAATACCACCAGAATGGAAAATACATTAAATCTAACAACACTTCAATAAAGGCATATTAATTGAACATTTCTTTTCATAGGCATTTAATACCTAAGTAGAAAATCAGCTTCATGTAATGACAAAACCATACAGACGTTTGTACCTATTTGTACCAACTTACCTTATTATTGCAAACATGGAATTGAAGTTCTTACATTCTCGACAATGAAGTGCAATTTTAATAAAATGCTTAATAATCTTCATTCGTTTGAGCTGATTTGCTTCAGTTAAAATTTCTGAGGCAACCCAGAATGTCTCTTGGTTTACAATGTCCTCAAACCTCTTCAAGTGAGTATTTCCTGTTTTGGAATTTAACTTAAAAAGGTCATCGATGTACTCAGTCGGCTCAATATTACGAAACAAATCAAAGTCCCTCATTGACAGCTGGGTGGCCACCTCAATGGTACTGAGCTGCAGCATGGATAGCTGGCTTTCCTTAACTAGTTCTTGAGCATCTTCATCTGAACATAAGGTTTCTGTTTCCATGTTATTTTTTAAGTAATACCTAAATGGAAAAATTTTTTTAAATAAATGTATTCATAAATATGATTAAATAAGAGCATTTTTCCTTTTTTGTTGTTGTAAAATATCATTTTACTGTTAATAACTTTTAGCCGAAAGTATTCATTTACAGATAAAATGAAAAATTAACATTTTAAATGAAAAGATTTTTGAGAAGTCTGTCTCTTATTCTACCAACCGGCATTTATTAAAGAGTAAAAATAATGTTGTTATGTCATGAACTTAATTATTTTATGAAACTATCTGTCAGATACTATTTTAGGTACTGGCCTTGCCCTCGTAAAGCTTTTATCTTACTGTTTTATCTGACAGAGGATTGGTACTATGTAAATATTTGTTTATGAACAGCATGAACTCTAATTAAGGCAAAATAAATTCCTGAATCAAGACAGTTAAAAATCTCTATTCAGAAGTTACTCCACTCATTTCCTTTTTAAATAAATTTCCAAGTGAAGCAAGAAGAATGAAATCTACAAAGGAGGGGAAACACTTCCACTAATGGTTTCTCCCTTGTTAAATACAAAACCTTATTCCAGCAAGTGGCACTTATCAGTTACCATACATTAAGACCAATATTTTGCTTTCTTCTCTTAAATCAACAATTCTACAGCACTTAAAAGCTAAGAGACAGGAAACATCTTGTGCAGGGATGTTACTAAGGAAAAGAGGTAATGTATCACATGCTTTTACTTCATTCTTTTCTAATAATCCAACTTGATTTAAGCCTAAGTTTGTATCCATCTATCCATCTATTTTTTACTGTCAAGAAACTCTTTTTTCTGCTTTTAGATTGTTCATATGCCTAAGACAATGCCATAAATAATAGTGCTGAAACTCATTATGCTATATATAACAATGGTTAACATTATAAGGTATGGTATACTTAGTAACTCATTTAATCTTACAACATTCCCATGAGGTATATTCTATTATTATGATCCTCATTTTATGGGTGAGGAAATTCAGGCAGAGAAGCTACATAACTTGCTCAAGGTCACATAGCATAGCCAGAGCTGGGATTTGAATGTGGGCAGTCTGAATCCAGGGTCTATGTTCTTAACCACTATGTACAGCCAGCAAAACAGAGTTAACTCATTCTCATTTCACAGCAACCATGGCATGCAGTCACTGTAAGCTTTCTAAGGATCTTGTTCTACATATGAAACTGGGTTACCAAAAAGATTATTCTCAGAGCGGTTGAGCGCGGTAGCTCATGCTCGTAATGCTAGCACTTTGGGAGGCTGAGGCAGGCAGATCACTTGAGGTAAGGAGTTTGAGACCAGCCCGGCCAACACGGTGAAACCTCGTCTCTACTAAAAATACAAAAATTAGCCAGGCATGGTGGCATGTGCCTGTAGCCCCAGCTACTCAGAAGGCTGAGGCAGGAGAACCGCTTGAACCTGGGAGGTGGAGGTTGCAGTGAGCTGAGATCACGCCACTGGACTCCAGCCTGGGTGACAGAGGGAGACTCCATCTCAAAAAAAAAAAAAAAAAAAAAAAAAAAAAAAAAGCCAGAGTAAGGAACAAATGTACTACAGAAACAATCTGGTTTATTAAATAATTTTCAGAACACATTTAAAATTTTTTAAAATTTTCCTGCATATTCATAAAAGGAAAACTACTTAGAAAAAGAACTGTGAAAACCATGGCTTCTTTTGCCAAAGTACATACTGGCCATATTAAAAACAAATTTATAAATTAGTAGATACAGTCATTCAGATATATATGAAGATTTGTATCATTCAGCTTCCTCTATAAAAAAAACAGGAACTAGACTGTATCAGTGGTTCTAAGAGTTTATTTTTAGCAGGAGTGATAAGATATTTTATCAAGCTGTCTTGCAGAGTGAATTCAGCAGCACTAAAACATGATGATGTTTCTACTTACAATATCTGTTTTAACAGGAAATCTTCAAAAGCACATCTACAAATAAGCACATCCACTAATAAGCTTATTCACCTTCCATTGAGTTGAATTCTATCAGCTAATTTGGAGAACTGATCTGGAAGTCTTCTCTGTTTTATGACACCCTCAGGGGTAACAGAAACTTCACAGAGAGAATATGTGTCGGATGCACCGGTCAAACCAAATTCATGAACAGCATGACAAACTACTTCTTTAGCTGTAGTGTCTTTACTGATGATAATGTAGCAACTTTGCTGATCCACTTTGAAAACTCTTATAACTTGATCAGGGATATCTACATAAATAGAAAGATATGCCTTGTTATTTTTTTTAAAAATTACTTTTAAACCCTTCACAAAGCAATGTGAAACACAGTGATCCCTCTGAACACTGAAATATACATTTCTATTTCACAATATTAACAGAAGTCACTATTGCATTATTGATAAATATATCCATTTTTTTTTTCAGATAACAAATCATTGATAGAAAAACCCAAAGACAAAACTTGGGCTCATACTATATATATGATTTGGAAGCCAGAATTTTTTCATTTAATATCTTATAAAACATTTTAATGCCATTATATTCTTCTACAAAACTATTTTTAATGAAGACATAGTACTCCATCATGTATATTTCATATATTTCAATTATCCAAACCCCTAATGACATTTAGATTGCTTATCACTTTCTGTTATTATAAATGACATTATGGTATGTCCCGTTACCCCCTGTCAAAAGTAAGTAAGCCTCTGCAGGCAATCTACTTCCTCAGTGAAAATTCTCAAAAACAGAATTGCTGACTTAGAAGGCATGCATACTCTTAAGGTTTTTGAAATATACTGCCAAACTGTACTCCAGAGAGGTTATAATATTTTATAATTCTAGAGTGTAAGGGAACAAATTTGGTCACATCCTTATAAAAAGTGTGTATTAATGTTTTGTTTTACTTTCCCATTTCATAAGCCCTATTCTTTTCCTCCCTCCAAAAATAATATCATTATTTTTTCATTTCTTTGGTTACTGGTAAGACTCAGTAACTGATAATGGTTTAATGAACCATTATTTCTTTTTAAAAATACTTTTTGGTATCCTTTATGTTTTTCTCCTACTGTATTGTAGTAGATAACACCACTTAGTCCAACTATGACGTGGAAAATGTTTAGTTTCTATATTTTATTTATTTTTAACACAGGAAAATTTTAAATGTTCACCTGGTGAAATCTTAGTCTTTGCCCTTGTGATTTCTGCTATTAGTAGAAAAATTCTAATTTGAGACAATGTTTATATGATAAGCACATGTAAATAATAATATTCTACCCCCCCTTGTTCTATCTTATTTCTTTTTGTCATTATAGAACTCTGGATCAATGTTCAACACGATAAGCTGATATTTAATATAATTAAATTTAAGTGAAACATGATTTTATAGCATGAACAAATGCTAAAAATTTTCCCTATGACAATAAATTACTGTTGCAAAAGTTTCCTTTTTAAAAAATTAGGAGTACAGGCTGGGTATGACTCACACCTGTAATCCCAGGACTTTCGGAGGCCAAGGCTGGAGGATCACTTGAGCCCAGGAGTTCGAGACCAGCCTGGATATACAGCAAGATCCCATCTCTACAAAAAATTTTTAAAAATTAGCTGGGTGTGGTGGCACATTCTTGTAGTTCTAGCTACTCGGGAGGTGGAAATGGGAGCATCATTTGAGCCTGGGAAGTTGAAGCTGCAGTGAGCTGAGATCATGCCACTGCACTCCACTCTGGGCAACACAGCAAGACCCAGTCTCATAAAGGAAAAAAACAAATTAGGGAATATATATTACTGTGGCTTTTTTGTATGTGTGTGATGACTGCAGTGGGGGCAGGGGGGAAGATTTTGGGGGCTCAAGTAATTAAACTGTTTGTCCAGCATCACCTTCTTGGCACTATGGACACTGTTAGCCTTTACAGGGGGGAAAAAAAAAAACAACAAATTACAAATTTATCTCGAAATGTCCCTGGTTAAAAGGGAGAAATGGAACAGATACAGATATGGCAGGAAATATTTTCATAAAATAAATTTTTTGGTCCTCTTGAGACTGAGGACCAAAAAAAAAAAAAAGACTTGCTCTCAGGACTGAAAGATTCAACTGCATATACATGAATGTAATTCCAGGGACAAGAGGTCTTAACCAAAGTATGCTGAATGTTCTGGGTCTTGTCAAGTTGAAAGTAGAATACTTCATCTACTCTGGTTCCTTCTGTAAGAAGGATGCATCAAACTCTCTTTCCTCAATGTATTAAGAAATCTGAGTCATCAAATGCATCTTGTTCAGATTTCATTCTGATGAGCCAATCCTTAGTGGGCTGCTGACATCATCAGATTTTTAAACCTACAAGGCTTAAGGTCAGACTGTTTCAAGATCCACCAAAATCAGACATAATTCTTGAAATGGTTTGGCTGTGTCCCCAACCAAATCTCATCTTGAATTGTAACTCCCACAATTCCCACATGTCATGGGAGGGAGCCAGTGGGAGGTAACTGAATCATGGGGGTGAGTCTTTCTCATGCTGTTCTCACAATAGTGAATAAGTCTCACGAGATCTGATGGTTTTAAACAGAGGAATTCCCTTGCACAAACTCTCTTTGCCTGCTGTCATCCAAGATGTGACTTGCTCCTCCTTGCTTTCTGCCATGACTGTGAGGTTTCCCCAGCCACGTGGAACCACGAGTGCCTTAAACCTCTTTCCTTTGTAAATTGCCCAGTCTTGGGTATGTCTTTATCGGCAGCATGAAAGCGGACTAATATACTTCTCTACCCTGTGCTAGAAGATTATTGCAAACAAATGGAAATTTCAATTTGCCAAGAGAAATATACTGAACAAACGGGTTTCCACTATCTTTTTAAGTCCATAAAAAAAGAAAAAACAATATACTGTTATTACCTGTACTGTTGCTACCCTCTTCATAAAACTAGGTCCTAGCCGTCCTGGGCTCTAGAATTGAATCATTTTACTAGATCTTTGGGGACTGAGCCTTAGCCAGTGGTACTGACTGACCTTGAGGGAATGGGGAGATGTTCTGATACCTTTTATTACTTTCTTCAGAGAAATTTATTCACAAAGGGTGGGAATTTGTACACATTTCATGTTCTCTTCCCTTGCTGCCAATATACTTTAACATCTGGGAAGGAGCACACAATTGTATATCTTGCTGCATAGTGTTAAAAAGTCATACTTTGCTAAAGTGATTTGTCCATTTGAAGGACAAATTGTTATATGATCACATAAGAGTGATTCAGGTATCACAAACAGGTGCCTTTAGAACAGATTCATAAATGGCAATATCTAAAGGGTACCCCTTAATCCAAACTCTGATGAATCTGCCAAGGTAACAAACGTCAACTTGGAAAAGCAATGGAGAGCCATCAGAGGAAAATCTTTCTCTGCGTTAATATTAATGACAGTGTAAACCTCTATTTTAGAATTGTTACATTATATTACATAATATTCTTTACAAACATGTTTCTGGTTAGTAGGAAAACCACATACATGCCAAGCACAATATTTGGCATGCAGCAGACACTCAAATGTTAATCACTTAGACGAATGGTCAACATGTTCGAATAAAGTTGAATCAAAAGGGAAAAAATGATTCCATCATTTCAAATTTTAGGCACAAAGCTAAAATGCACACAAAAATACAGTACAACTTTAAAGGCAAAACAGACATTTAAAAAGAATCTTGGAAGCCGAGGCAGTGGTTCATGCTTATAATTCTAGCACTGTAGGGGGCTGAGGTGGGCAGACCACTTGAGCCCAGGAGATCAAAACCGGCCTGGGGAACATGGAGAAGCCCTGCCTCCACAAAAATTACAAATACTATCTGGGTGTGGTGGTGTGTGCCTATAGGCCCAGCTACTCGGGAATTTGAGGTGGGAGGATCACTTGAGCCCAGGAGGTAGAGGCTGCAGTGAGCCGAGATCATACTACTGCAGTCCAGCCTGGGTGACAGAGTGAGGCTCTGTCAAAAAAAAATCTTGGGGTCGGGTGCAGTGGCTCATACCAGTAATCCCAGCACTTTGGGAGGCCGAGGTGGGCGGATCACGAGGTCAGGAGAATGAGACCATCCTGGCTAACACGGTGAAACCCCGTCTCTACTAAAAAAAAATACAAAAAAATTACCCAGGCGTGGTGGCGGGCATCTATAATCCCAGCTACTCGGGAGGCTGAGGCAGGAGAATGGTATGAATCCGGGAGGCAGAGCTTGCAGTGAGCCAAGATGGCGCCACTGCACTCCAGCCTGGGCGACAAAGTGAGACTCCGTCTCAAAAACAAAAATAGTTAATAATAATCTTGGACGATCAAGGTTCATATTTCATATTTAGAAATCTTATGTAATAGGTAGAAACCTCAGATATCTAGACTTTCAATCAGAGATGAAGTTTCTAGAGAGCTAACTTATAAATCTTACAGCATTAAAATTAAAAAATGAATACCTGAAGGATATAAGTACTGACCCTGAGATTACACTAAAAATGGGAGAACTTTTAGGTATTTAAGATGATCTTTACAAAAAAGATTGACTTTTCACTCTGCTTTAAATTGTTAATTGCTGAATAAATATTTATGAAGTGCCTCTTATGTGTCAACAGGGTTCCAGGTGATGAAGCTACAGTGGTAAGTGAGACAGATAAAGCCTCCACTCTAAGGGAATTTACTTACATTCAAGTGAGTAAACATGAGCTCAAGGAAAGACAGACATCAAGTAAGGAAGACAATTCATATAGTGAAAAGCGCCACACGAAAAAACAAAGGGTAGTGGTATATTAAGGATTGAAATAATTGTTCTGTAAAGAGCCAGATAGTAAACATTTTAAGTTTTGCAAGTCAAATGGCAAAACACATATTTTTTAGGCACTTATATAACGAGAAAACAAATTCCCACAAAATAGTTTTTCAAAACTCAAAATATAATAATGCATACGTAAAACAGGTAAAGATACATGAACACAAAGATTAGGCCATACTGTAAATGTCTACTAATGAGGACTGGTTAAAAAAATTCTGTTAGCTGTTTAAAAATTCGTGGTAGAACACCACACCTTGAAACAGAAAAGTATTCAAAGGTATATTGCTAAAGTGAAACAGTTAAATGGAAGAAAAGTAAAACATCTCATTTGGGGTGTAAGCAACAGCAGACACATTTTATGTGCAATGAAATTTCTGGAAGGATATACAAGTAAATTAATAACTAAATTCTGAGGAGTGGAGACTCATATTCTATCTTATTCTGGCAGTTTAATTTTTTTAAAACTATGATTGTGTTCCTTTATAATTAAAAACTAATAACCAAATTTTCAATGAAGAAAAAATTAAGTTTACTATATGAAATAAATCAAATAAGGGTTTGTGCTATTAAGTGAAAAGAAGTAAGCTGTAAGTTCTACATGCAGATCTAGAAAAAAATTCCTTTTCAAATTCCTTTTAGCCACACTCCTAATTTTTTTAGGACTCATTTTGTATTGAGTCAGAAATCCCAAAGAACATTTCAGAAGTTACAGAATAGCATGTATACTGCTTCTATCCAAACATAAAAACATACCTATATTCAAAAAAATGACTAAAAAGATAATAAACAAAAATAATAAACAAAATAACAAAATAATACAAACAAACAAGGGCATAGAATACCATAGTCTTTAAGATACTTACAATAAAAACCAACAGCTGTATGCAGCAAAAATAAAGCAAAATCAAAGTAGGCAATCAAAAACAAACTTACAGTTCTGTAGCTTTGCCCCCACTTTCATTTTGATCTAGTAATAACTTTGAAAATGCAGGATAAATATAGGTAAGCTCAAGACCAATAAAAATTAATCAAACCTGGCTGTTACACATGTCCTATAATATACACGTGATGTACATGACTCATTTAAATTTTTGTGTTGTATAAATTACATAAGAAGCTGAATTTGGAATTAACTGGGAATTGATGTTTTTTTCAATCCAAATATAAATAATACCCATCACTAGATAAAAAGCCTTTCACAAAATTACACATTTGGGGGTTTAAAAAATATAAGTTAAATACCTATCATATAAGTGTTCACATTACTGGTACGAGCACATGTTGCAGATTGAGACATATCAGATGTTCTCTGAACAGACTTTAAAAGGCATCTTTTATCTTTAGTCCTTTTAACATGTTCTCAAGGAGAGAATTATGTAATCAACCTGAAATCAAGTTGAGTAACACATCTTCTCTTTATAGGTCTGAATTTCAGCTCCATGGGGACTTAGATTCTAAAACTTAATAATTTCAACCTCTTCTCTTTGTTCCCCCAGCTAAATCTCCAACTTACTTCTCTCTCGCCTCTTCCTACAACCCTAACCCTTATTCCCTCAGCCCCACATCCTACATATACCTATGGCAAACATACAGCTATATAAATTATTAAAACTACAAATCATAAGATCCCTAATACTTGTCTTATGAAAGCATATATTTAATTTGTGCTTTGGAAGTGTGAAAACACTTTATTTTTGAATGTTCTACGTAGTGTGAAAAGCACTGCTGTAGAACACACACACAGAGACAAAAAAATAAATTCCCATCCTGCCACATAGCAAACAATAGGAGAGACTGACTCTGCGGCAGAAGGAGGTGGGTTTCCCAGATGAGGTAACACTTGAGTTCAGCACTGACAAATAAAAAAGTTCACTGGACATGCAAGGAGAGGGCCATGGGTGGCAAACATGGGCAAAGAAAGGGCATCCTGAAAGTTCATACCATACTCAGGAAGGAGGGTTGAAGTAATAGTGGGGAGAGAATGACAGAACAGGAGGCTAGAAAGGGGGTTCAGGTCAGCAACACTTCTTCTTCACCCTGGTGGTGACATTTCTTTTATGTACCAAGAACTGAATCCAGTTTGCAGTTTTCTTACCTCTGTGATACCTTAGTGCTTGCTTTACCCTTTCCAGTAAATAGTTTAATTAACTTTATACTTTGGTAACAATCTTCACATTAACTTCGGATCAAATAACTGGAGTGTCTTCTGTCTCATGAATGACACTTCACTAATATAAAAATCACTACAAATGTCTTAGGAAAGTAATGACTCATTAAATCTTTGTTCTAAAAAGAACACTGGTAGCCATGTAGAGAGTGTGATGTGTCAGAACAGGTTACTGGGTTTAATAATCGCTCTAGTGGTTAAGTGGTAACTGAAATATAAAGGAAGAAACCATGTGCAGAATGACCTTCACTAAACTGTTATTAGGTTATGTCCTGAGGTTTTTAAGTTGCTATAATAAAACATGAACTTTACTACTGTACTTATATTTCCTTCTAATACCGAGATGGAATTGAGTTTCCTCCCTTTCTACACTAGCTGCTAGGAACTTTAGAGTCAAAATTGAAGCTGAATCAGAACCATGCTTATCTTTGTAAAAGCATTTTTTCTCCCACCTTTCCTTGGACCCAATTATATGTTTCAGTGCTTAACTGTATATGCCTTTTATTGAAAACCATCTCAAATCCTTTAAGTGATGGATATATAATTATTCAAAGTCAAAAGTTTTCTTCTTTGTAACAAAACTTTGTATTATATAATTGTGACAATTTTTGCCTCAAGACATGAACAGATGCAAAAAAATAATAATAATAACCTGACATCCCACAATGAAAGTCCAAACAACAATGAAAATTATGCTATAATGCTCTGATAACAATACATGACAAATACAACAACTTTAGCTTCAGGTGTTTGAGGAAAAATCTGCTTTTAGAAAATTACGAACACTTTTCCGTGTATCACAGAAAAAGGTAAGTGAGGCCACTTAGATTAAAATAATCTCCCTTACTCTTTTCCACACCCTGAGTAAGATATATCTTGCCTGAGAAGTGTCTCTGTTTTCATTCTACTGCTTAAATTAGGATTACTAAAAGATACCTAATTCTGTGGTTAGAGGTAGTCTCTTTTTTCTTTTCTTTTTTTTTTTTTGAGACGGAGTGTCGCTCTGTCACCCAGGCTGGAGTGCAGTGGTGCGATCTTGGCTCACTGCAAGCTCTTCCTCCCGGGTTCATGCCATTCTCCTGCCTCAGCCTCCCAAGTAGCTGGCACTTCAGGCACCCACCACCACGCCTGGCTAATTTTTCGTATTTTAGTAGAGATGGTGTTTCACCATGTTAGCCAGGATGGTCTCAATCTCCTGACCTCGTGATCCGCCCGCCTCGGCCTCCCAAAGTGCTGGGATTACAGGCGTGAGCCACTGCACCCGGCCAGAGGTATTCTCTTTTTTATGTACTTCTGTTTCACTTTAGAGGAAGTACCATTCAAATTAACAGAACAAATCAATCTCCCTTTAGTTTTTTGCATCAAGTCATAATCTAGAGTCAAAAGGGCTGCAAGTAACTCTAGTATTTGCTGCACAAGGCTTAACCATCTATTTGTTCATTTGGTACCAATATGGCAATATAAAATCACATATGAAAATTACCTGAAGGATTGGAGAAATCCAACATACTGGTAGTAGGCTGCAGGAGATCAGGGCTGCTGGATGAGAGTGTTCCAGGGATGGGCATTATAGCCAGACTATGCCTACAGTGCCTTGTTCCCACAATGCTGTCATCTTGTGATTGGCTTAGGCCTCCATCACTTCAAAAGAATGTCATATATCACTTTAAAGTATTTGAGAGTACTTAAGTAGTAAACATTTCTGTTCCTTGTGCACTAAGGCATAAAAGAACCAATTCAAAGAGGTGATTTAAACAACTGAAATACTACAGCAACTTTTAAAAGACAATTGTAATGATGAAAATGGCACTAAAATTTTTAACAATTACATTAAAATAAAATCTTACTTATACAACTAAGTAATTCTACTACATCCTAATTAAATTGTCTTATTTAGTGTCTACCAGTTTGGGTGAAGAAACTGAGTCTGAGTATTTAGGGAACCCTTCAAATTTACCAGTTTTAGTGGACACTAATATATGTATCCAAAAATGCACAGCCACACCATAGCAAGGTGTTCTCTTTCTCCACAAAATCTTGGTGATCCTCTAGGAAACAGATGGAGTCTACATTCAAACCAAAAGCTATGGCAGGTAGTAGATAATAATGGGGCCAAGGTCAAGTGACAAAGTAAGAGTGGTCTTTAAACACTGGACCAGAAAAAAAATAGAATTATGAAAATTACAGTCTCTAAAGTTCATTCTAAGAGTACATTATTTCTTATTTAATCTCTCAAGTCTAATTATTTAAGCAAACAAAATATTCTTCCTTTAAAATATTTTAGAAATGTGACATAGGCAACTTCTAAATCCACCTGAGAAAAAATAAAAACAAAGAAACAAACACTGTCACTTAGGTTTTAGATACCCCCAAATTTTAGCTTACTTTTAAGCAAAACAGTCCTACAAAAAAAAGTAAGATAGCAGTGAAAAAAATTTCCATCAACATCAATAACCAAAAGCTACTTCTAAGGGTTGTACTTACGTTAAAACCAATGCTCTGTTATTATTAATTCTTGTCTATATTTTATCAAATGCAGCATTCTGCCTAGTACTTGCTATGCATACAAACAGAAGTATCACAGAATACTTACCTATTATCATGAAAAAGATTAAGGTATAGTATTATAAATGAATAATATGGAATACATTTAAATTATGTTAGATGTAAAATATAGGATTTTATGTAGATTAGAAAACTATGCAAGATGGAAAGTTGGACTATTAAATAAACCGCTAAAGGACTGTTAATAGTCAGACATGAAAGAGAGGGCCAGGATATGACAGAGCTGAAGAGTCAGAGAAAAGCAGAGACATGGAAGAAAGCAAAGATTAGTGTTTCAAGGGCAAGCTTTGATGTCAGGCAGATCTGAGCTACTAGCTGCTTGACTTCAGGCAAATTTCATTCTCTTTGTAAACTTTGGTTTTCTCATCTGTAAATGTGAGCAATACTATCTCCCCCAGGAATACTGAAAAAATTAGGTAATATAGGCGAATGTTGTGGTGTGAAGGAAAACAGGACTTTAATTCTTAAGAATGGACTTACTTTTACAAAAATTAAAATGAGAATAGGGCTGGGCACGTTGGCTCACCCCTGCAATCCCAGCACTTTCGGTGGCGGAGGCGGGTGAATCACCTGAGTCAGGAGTTTACGACCAGCCTGGCCAACATGGCGAAACCCCGTCTCTACTAAAAATACTAAAATTAGACAGGAGTGGGGTGGCGCGTGCCTGTAATCCTAGCTACTCGGGAGGCTGAGGCAGGAGAATCACTTGAACCCGGGAGGCAGAGGTTGCAGACAGCTGAGATCACGCCATACCACTCCAGCCTGGGTGACAGAGCAAGACTCCGTATCAAAAAAATAAATAAATAAAAATAAAATAAAATGAGAATAGTACAAACCCAGAAGGGAGAATTATTTATTTTACTCAATTTATATTAAAAAGTAGAGGCAGGTCCGAGTAAAGGTACCATAGAAACAGGAAGTGCTTTCCTGGGGAGAGAAGGCAGTTTAATTTGACAGATAAGGCAAAGGAGATCTCTCATCTGATTAATAATTTGCATTTACTCTAAATTGACTCCTTATAATTTGGTTTGTATTCCTAAAGATTAGAGTTAAATGTTCTAAGGTTAGGTAAGAGAACATAAGAGGAAAAAGGGCTTCCAAAGGTATTTAAATTATACAGAAAATAATTTAAAAAAAAAAAAAAAAAAAACAGTCTTTCTTTAATTGACTTCTGAATTTCAACACATCAACTTTTGGACACAGAGGGTGCAATAACAATCCAAGGAAGCAAACCACTGAAGAGGCTGTCCAGTCCTACTAATAATGAAGTAGAAGCAACTTTAACAATGTTAAAAACTTACAATTTTCTATTAAAGGGAATTAACTGCACCAGTTGCAGCAAGCTGAATCACTATACAAATTAAGACGTACAGAAAATATGAAAAGTCTTTATATCTCTTACTGATGCTATTTAACATCGCTTCTGCTTTTGAATGCTCAACAGAGACAACACTGTACAGCTATAAATATGTAAAGCTGGTTACAAATTCGTAGTAATTAAAGTGTGAGGTGCATAAATGAAAACTATACTGCTATGTACAATCCATGCTATGCCATGAATGAAACGGTATTTAGTTGGCAAAACATCCATGCTTATTTGAAAGCTGAGTTGATAAAGCCCATTTGGCAAGTAATTGTATCATTCTTACCAAAACAGTCTCCTGAAAAGGTGATGCAGTAACAGAAACAAAATCATTTTAAAAAATTCCTCAATACTTCCCCAACACTAAATTTACTTAGGATAAAAGTACTTGGTTTCATATTATGAAACTAAAAAGGCTACATAAATATCACCAATATGTAAATAAAAAAGAATCCCAATATTTAAAAAGCAAACAAAAAATATGTTGACAAGAAATGGGGAGGAAAAATACAATTCCTGTTAAGCAAGCAAGGGAGTTTATTTCTGGGATTGTTACAATGAGTAACACAGAGATGTTACTTAGGCAACTGTGATTTTAAAAACAAAATAAAAGCTGCGTGATTTTTAAAATAGAAGAACAGATTTCCTGAAATGTGAAGAATTCTTAGGTCAATAAAAACCATATTTCTGTCTTAACTTACAGATGTAATTCAAACTAGTAACATTTTTCACTTTAATTTTTAGGTACATTCTTTTAAAATTATATCACGGTTTGTTTGGGATTTTGGAATTAACTATTCTTATCTCAAGTATTTGTTCTTTCCTTACATTCTTTATTTTCTGTGACAACTCATCCTCTACTCTTACAGAACTAAGTGCTGCTAAAGGCAGAGAACAAGTCTCTCTTCTTCGTTCCTCTTCCAAAGAGGTCTGGCACACAGGAGATGCTCAGAAATTGTGAAACTGAACTCATTAAACATTTTTTTCAATTAAAAAATAACAAATGTTCAAGAAGAAAACTTGTAAAATACAGAAAGAAAGCAGAGAAGGAAGGGAAAAATTACCTATGAAACCATGCCTTCCAAAAACCACAATCAACATTTTGATATTTTTCCTTCTAGTCATTTCTCTGATGTATAGTAGAATTTATTTAACCAATCCTCGTAGTTGGACATTTAGGGTGTTCCAATTTTGTTTTAGTATAGATAAAACAACTTAGAGCATCTATATATAAATCTTCATCTAATTACTATTAGAAACAGAACTACTGAATCAAAGAATTTTGTCATTTTAAAATATTTATTGGCCAGTGTGGCGGCTCAAACCTGTAATCGCAGCACTCTGGGAGGCTGAGGTAGGTGGATCAGGAGTTCCAGGTCAAGAGTTCCAGACCAGCCTCGCCAACATGGTGAAGCCCTATCGCTACTAAAAATAAAATTAATTAATTAATTTTTTTTTTTTTGAGTTGAAATTTCACTCTGTCGCCCAGGCTGCAGTGCAGTGGCACGACCTTCGATCGCCACAACCTCCATCTCCCTGGGTTCAAGTCATTCTCCTGCCTCAGCCTCCCGAGTAGCTGGGATTACAGGCATGTGCCACCACGCCCAGCTAATTTTTGTAGTTCTCTTGCCTCAGCCTCCCAAGCAGCTGGGATTACAAGTGTACGCCACCACGTCCAGCTAGTTTTTTGATTTTTGGTGGAGCTGGACTTTCACAATGTTCGTCAAGCTGGTCTCAACCTCCTGGCCTCAAGTGATCCGCCCACCTCAGCCTCCCAAAGTGCTGGGATAACAGGCGTGAGGCACCGTGCCCAGCCAGAATTTTGCCACTTTTAAAGCTTTTAATAGAAAAGCACACCAGTCTAAACTTTTATATTAGCACACCAGTCTAAACTTTTATATTAGCACACCAGTCTAAACTTTTACAAACTTATTACATGATCAATTCTGTCCCTGACCATTCTTTTTGTCAATCTGTGAGGAAACAAATGGTATCCAGTATTAAACTGTATATCCTGGATCAATATCAATACAGATCATCTGAGTCATGTTTTCTGCCTATTTTTCCATTGAAGTTTCAGTGATTTTTTTTCCTATTTGATTTCTGAGAGTGCTTTATATTTAAAGAGTAGTATACTTTTGTGTAGCAGAAGGAATTGCCTGAATTCACTTCAGATGACTCTCAAGAAATATAAGATAAATTCTCAAAAATGCAAAAAGGCCAGTCTGATAGGTAAGACAGCTCTCCCAACAAAACAGGCTCCAGAAACCTTTGACTTCCAAGATAACCTATTTTTTCTGTATTTATGTGGCTGAAATAATTAGCATTTTACACCTTGGAAACATGTTTGGAAGGGACAGACAGGTTAATATAAACTTCTGCAGCGCAGCATTTTATTCATATTTATATTCATAACCAAGCGTTTTCTTGTTGGCACAAAGCAAGAGACCCAATAATCCCTTCTGAGTTTAAGCAAAACTATTTTTACTAGATAGTCCTCTTTTTTAGGTACCCATATAAAGTTATAATGCTTGAAAATACTCAACTGACTGTTCCTGGCGACCTCAGTTCTACACCTCTTGCTGTAACCAAAGACAGAATTCAGTACAGTAACTAATTCCCACACCCCTCACCAAAGGATAATGTTGAGATGAGATACTGATTTAGCTGCCTAAAACTTGAGTACAGCTGGTTAGAATGTGATACTAACAAGTTGAAGAGAGTTATAATTACAGTGTTGTCTGTCTTTAGACGATACATGTCACAACTGTGTCACTGGTAAAAATGAGACGCAGTTAATGGGAGACAGATCTATTCCAGACAAAACCCATTAAGGTTTCTGGAAGTGGAACTCAGGGCATTACCCCCTGAGGAATTCTCCTCATGCGTTCTTTTCTGCCTTCTAGATCCTCGGTTTTGTCCCTTTTCCACAGTGACTTCCAGTCATCCCCAACTGTCCCTGACCTCTTCAGTGTGCGCTGGCCCCTCTAACATTCTCCTTACTCAATCCCCATTTGTGAGACCATGCCTTTTCTTATAATGTTTGCTACAGTACACTTGACATTAAAAAATTTTGGTATTTTAAAGTAATGATTTTTATAAGCCACTCACCTCGAGGACAGAATGAGTAATGAACTTTTAGAAAAAGCTCAGGGTATTTTAATCCTCTGAGTTCCAAATTAAATGAGGAGAAAATGTGTTCCCCTGACTGGAAATAAGAACTCTGGAAGACGAGCATTTCTGATGGGAAAATCTTCGAGATTTTTAATTATTGAAAAAATATTTAAAAATAGCTATCATTAAAGATAAGAGTTGACACAATTCCAAGTTGCCCCCCAATTGTTCTCTCTGCTATCACTGCTATATTGTGCTGTATCCACAACCCCAAATCACTAACACAGCCATCAGAGAGGTCTTCCTAAAAGAACAAATCTTATCAAATCACATGTCTTCTTATGGCTCCCTGTCATGACATAATGAAGTCTATTATCTTTAGCATAATATTCAAGGTCCCTCATAACCTACTTCTCTTGCTCCAGCTCTAGTTATATACACAGAAACACAATCTATTCAAACCTAACAAGTTTGTTCCTGCCTCCACTTATTAACCTGTAACGTGAGAACTTTGCAATTTGCTTAGATTATCAACTCTTGGAGGATAAGAACCTTGATCTATTTATCTTCCAGTCTCTGGCTTAGTATATAATAAATGTGTACAGAATAAGGGTTCCTGATGTGAATTTCTCAGAGGTAAGGACTATCTCTTTTTGTTTCTATAACTATAATCTGGCACAATTACCAGGAACTTTCAGGAGGCAAATAAATATTTTCTTTTAATGTATTTTTTGAACTTGCTTTATTTCATTCACTGATTATTCACTGTCTTAACTTATTCAATAAATATAAACTGAGTGCCTACTATGTGCTAAGTATTGTACTGCTCTTGATGAGAACTTTTGTAATTGCTTCAGGAAGTTGCTAATGTAATATATACTAGAGTTATCGCCAATCATGACACTTTAGTGGACTAATTCTGTCGGTATTTTACAGACCTTAATTTACATTTAAAATCTTCAAGTATTACTACGTTTTGGTGATATCCCATTTTGGAAATAGAAATAGGTCTGATTAAAAAGTTCAGCTTTAGAATTCAAGAAGGAATAAATGGTGCTACAAAGGAAAAATGATTAAAAAAAAAGAACAAAAACTGGTGAATGAGTCCCAAGATTTAAGGTGTACAATTTGTAGAGATCAGGAGACTAAAACTGGACCAAAAATATTTAAAAATAGATTTCATAAAATAAAATGGACAGTCTTTCCCAAAATTCAAAATAATGCTATTCTATAATCTGAAAGTGGTAACTTCATGAAAGTGACAGGGAGAAGTTCAAATGTATTCTTATTTGAGTACTGTTTGAAGACTTTATGATACATTAGTTATATAATAAAGCAAAACTTACCGAAGTCTCTCCCCACCCCAAATAAAAACTTTACAGTGAAGATGAAAATTCCTGCATGGCTAAGATTGGCATTACCTACCTAAATAGCTTTGGAGGCAAGATACTAAATCGTGTTTTATCCAAAATCTTCCTGATTTTGTTTCTTCCACCTGAAACAGTATTTGCTTTAACTTTCTTACTTCCTTTCTCCTGTGATGTCTGTTCAATATCTCCTGGCACATGCTGGATAGAATGGCGATTACTTTTTTTTTCAGCAATTTTGGGAATATGAGGAACACCAGATTTCTCTTGTTCAGTCCTAAAAAGTAACTCTTTGAACACTGTGGAAATAAAACAAATGTGTCATTTCATTTCTTCTCTTCAGAAAATTTTTATACTAACAACAAATTTTAAGGATAAACACAGTGACTTTCCATTATTTGAACTTTCTCAGTCTCATTCAACTAAACACTGTCAAGTATTTACCCATCCTTTAGCAGCTATATCTTCTTCTTTCTTTAGTTTTTATACCTGATTATACTTCTGATGTTGCCCAACACTAATAAAAGTCAGTGGGGGGAGAGGGAAAGGAAGTGGGCAGGCTGCAGGCAAGTCTGAAAAAAACAGAGGTTCCTATTTAGGTGATAAGTAATATAACTGCTAATCAACTAATTTTATAGAAACAGACATTTATGTTCTATTGTATGTTATTTCTCATAATACAGCTGACCCTTGAACAACATCAATTTGAACTATGTGGGTCCATTTATACTTGAATTTTTTTCAACCAAACGTGGATTGAAAATACAGTATTCTTGGGATGCAAAAACCTGCGTATGGCTCTGAAGAACCAACTATGGGTCTTGAATATGCACAAATTTGGGTGTACATGGGGTGGGGGTCCTGTAACCAACCCTATGCTTATACCAAGGGATAACTACATATGTCACTTGAGATGAGACCTGACTACTGCAGTCAGGTTCAGATTGTAAAATTTAGATGAGAAAAGCTTTGCCGGACTTTTATTTTTACTGTTACCAAAAACAGTAATTTTGGTTATTGACTGATTGATTGATTTTGAGACAGAGTCTTGCTCTGTCGCACAGGCTGGAGTGCAGTGGCGCAATCTCAACTCACTGCAACCTCCACCTCCCGGGTCCAAGCGATTCTCCTGCCTCAGCTTCCAGAGTAGCTAGGATTACAGGCATGTATCACCACACCCGGCTAATTTTTGTATCTTTAGGAGAGATAGGGTTTCCCCATGTTGGCCAGGCTGGTCTCGAACTTGTGACCTCAGGTGATTTGCCCACCTCGGCCTCCCAAAGAGCTGGGATTACAGACATGAGCCACCATGCCCGGCCTAATTTTGGTAATTTAAATTCGGTAATATGTAACGATTCCTCACGGTCACACTTATGAGGCTATGTCATTCAGTAAAGCTGCTAAAAAAATATCCACTTCAGTGGTCTGAAGTAAAAACAAGTAAACAACCAATCATATCTTAGATACTGCTTTTTTTTTTTTTTTTTTAAATTTTGAGACAAGAGTTTCGCTCTTGTTGTCCAGGCTGGAGTGCAATGGTGCAATCTCGGCTCACCACAACCTTTGCCTCCTGGGTTCAAGCGCTTCTCCTGCCTCCCGAGTAGCTGGGATTACAGACATGCACCACCACACCCAGCTAATTTTGTATTTTTAGTAGAGATGGGGTTTCTCCATGTTGGTCAGGCTGGTCTCGAACTCCCGACTTCAGGTGATCCACCCGCCTCAGCCTCCCAAAGTGCTGGGATTACAGGCGTGAGCCACCATGCCTGGCCCTTTTTTTCCCCTTTTTTTTTTTTTGAGAAAGGGTCTCACTCTGTTGCCCAGGCTGGAGTTCAGTGGTGTGATCAGGGCTCACTGCACCCTCGACCTCCTTGGGCTCAGGTGATCCTTCCACCTCAGCCTCTGGAGCAGCTGGGATTACAGGAGTGTGCCACCATGCCAGGTTAATTTTTGTATTTTTTTGTAGACATGGGGTTTCGACATGTTGCCCAGGATGACCTCAAACTTCTAGGCTCAAGAGATCTGCCCGTCGCAGCCTTCCAAAGTGCTGGGATTACAGGCATTAAGCCACCGTGCCAGGCCTCAGATATCTTTCTGTCAAGTCTAACTAAGTCTGGTGAATTACTTCATCCTTAATGAGGGTGCAGGTACATTTGGGAAATTACCTGCTTAGCAATCTATTTGCCTACACCAAATTTTTGCCTTGTGAGGATGGCTACGTCTCCTTGGGATAAGGCAAAGATAAATCTGTATAAGGTTAAATATCTAGAAACGAGTCATGGTGCCTGAAGAAGTCTGAATTACAGAGAAATAGTGGTTGTGTATTCTTAGAATAGACTTAAATGGCTTCAGCTGCATGAGCTGTGGAAGCAAACACTCAGCTTGTCATTACATACAGCTTTGAGCAGTATATGCTGCACCTTTTTTTATTTTTTAAGCTGTAAACTGTGTAAATATGCCCACTGAAAAATCCAATCACAGAGAATTTTTTTGGAAAACAACAGAAAAGGAAAGTAAGAGTTTCCCACAAAATCAAAGAACTTACAAGTAAGACAGAAATGGATAAAGCCTTAAGAATGGATTAAAGCATTTACAACTTGGTATTCACTTATAAAATCTGGACTGATTTGAGGGTTTCAACAGAAGGATGATACCACATTACCAAAGCACAGCGCAAGTTTATGAAAAGCACATTTTTCTGCTTTCAAAATGATGGAGACTTTTTAGAAGTTACCTTCCATAAAGTCTGCATGATTAAAATAAAGAAAAATATTTTACAAATTTCACTTTATTTTAAGCCATACGGTAATAAAACACACACGTGTGTGTGTGTGTGTGTGTGTATGTATATATGTACATTTATGTATGTATTTTTTGGAAACAGGGTCAGGTCTCATTCTGTCACCCAGGCTGGAGACCACAGCTCACTGCAGCCTTGACTTTATGGGCTCATGTGATCTTCCCACTTTTGCCTCCTGGGTAGCTGGACTACAGGCATGTGCTACTGCACCCAACTCATTTTTTCTATTTTTGTAGAGATGAGTTCTCACTATGTTTCCTAGGCTAGTCTTGAACTCCTGGGCTCAAACGATCCTTCTGCCTCGCCCTCCCAAAGTGATGGGATTACAGGGGTAAGCCACCACGACTGGCCAATACTTTTTAAATCTAAAATTCAGACATTCATTCAAAAAATGTTAACCTATAAATATACGTCAGGAACTTCACTTGATGTTTGTATATTACTCCTGTTTTGGAACTTACAGTCAGTCTAAGACGCATAAAACATAACCAAAGGAACTACTTAAAACAGTAGGAAAGGGCAATCTTCCTTAAGCAAGTCATCTTCTAAAAGGAAATCAGAAAGATGAGAAGATTTTAACTAGGCAAAGGATGAGTAATCTTAGGTAGAGAAAATCTCAAGTTCAAAGTCCCTGTGGTAGAAGGAAAGTTCAAGAAAATTAAAATGACTAGAGAAAAAGGTAGAGATGAGGCCAAATAATGCTATGCTAAAGTATTCAAATTTTCTGTTAGAGCAACAGGAAAACTTTGAAGGGGCAGATTTCCTTTGTAGTGTGTATATAAGGTAACTGAATTATTTTTAAAAATTGTTAAATTAGGCTGGGTGTGGTGGCTCATGCCTGTAATCGTAGCACTTTGGGAGGCTGAGGAGGGTGGATCACCTGAGGTCAGGAGTTCGGGACCAGCTTGGCCAAAATGTTGAAACTCCATCTCTATTAAAAATACAAAAATGAGCCGGGCATGGTGGCGCATGCCTGTAATCCCAGTTACTCCAGCGGCTGAGACAGGAGAATCACTTGAACCTGGGAGGCGGAGGTTGCAGTGAGCCGAGATTGAGGCACTGCACTCCAACCTGGGCAACAGAGCGAGACTCGGTCTCAAAAAAAAAAAAAAAAAATTGTTAAATTTCTCCACTGGACCTGAGTATGTAATTATAAGTAAAAATCTGTGGAGCTTGTAGTTTGTTTTAAAGAAGAGAAATGATTGTGTTAAATTAAAAAAACAGGAACAAAAATAAAGGGATAGTGAGTACACATAACTACAATGCTATTAAACAGCAATATCAGACACTGTACATGAATCAAAAGTGCCAAAGAATCTATAAAAGCTTAATAAAACTGACTACATAAAAATTAAAAATGTCTCTTCCTACATATGTGTATATGCGTTCACAAACACACGAAACAAATGTCAAAACACAAACCACTTGGGGAAAATACTTTCAACTTTTCAGTTGAAAGATACTATTTTGATTTATAAAGTGCTGAAACAAGTCAATAAAAGATGAGTAACAATATAAAAAGGGGCAGATGAACTCAAAAGACTTTACAGAGGCTGGGTGCAGTGGCTCACGCCTGTAATCCCAGCACTTTGGGAGGCCGAGGCAGGTGGATCACGAGGTCAGGAGATTGAGACTATCCTGGCTAACACAGTGAAACCCCGTCTCTACTAAAGAATACAAAAAATTAGCATGGTGGCGAGCACCTGTAGTCCCAGCTACTTGTGAGGCTGAGGCAGGAGAATGGCATGAACCCAGGAGGCGGAGCTTGCAGTGAATGGAGATCATGCCACTGCACTCCAGCCTGGGCGACAGAGTGAGATTCCATCTCAAAAAAAAAAAAAAAAGACTTTATAGAAAAGAAATGCCAAAACACACAAAAAAGGTGCTCAACCTTGTTATTAAATAATGTATATCAAAATTTAAAAGACTGATTATACCCACTGCAGAAATTTTTTTTTTTTTTTTGAGACAGAGTCTTGCTCTGTTGCCAGGCTGGAGTGCAGTGGTGCGATCTTGGCTCACTGCAACCTCTGCCCCCCAGGTTCAAGCGATTCTCCTGCCTCAGCCTCCCGAGAAGCTGGGACTACAGGCGCATGCCACCACGCCCAGCTAATTTTTGTATTTTTAGTAGAGACAGAGTTAGCTAGGATGGTCTCGATCTCTTGACCTCGTGATCTGCCTGCCTGGGCCTCCCAAAGTGCTGGGATTACAGGTGTGAGCCACCATGCCCGGCCAAGACATTCTTATACACTGATGAAGCATAGATCGTGACAAACTTTCAGAAAGTAAAACCCTGCAGTGTCTGTGAAAAGTAATTCCACTTTGAGAAATGTATCATATAGATGGATCTATATGAACATAAAAGTACAAATAATTTTTATATCTCTGTTAATAGCAAAAACTATAAACAATCTAAAATACCTATCAATATGACATTAACTCAACAGATTATGGTAATAATAGAATTCTATGTAATAATAAAAATTATATAACAAGTAGGTCTGTATGAACTGATGTGAAAAAGCACAGAATATTGTACACAGTATGGTTCCCTTGTATATCTATTTTTAGTATTTTAGTTTTCAAAATGTAGGCACTTACTACTTTTATTAAAACTTAAAAAGACAAGTTATCTGAGAAACGGGATTTTTGGATTTAGAGACAAGAGTCTTGCTCGTTGCCCAGCCTGGAGTGCAGGGGCACAATCACAGCTCATTATAGTCTTGAACTCCTGGGCTCAAGTGATCATCTGCCTCAGCCTCCCAAGTAGCTGGGACTACAGGTGCACGCTACCATGCCCAGCTAAATTTTGGTGTTTTGTAGAGACCGGGTCTCACTATGTTGCCTAGGCTGGTCTTAGAACTCCTAGCCTCAAGTGATCCTCCCGCCTCAGCCTCCTAAAGTGCTAGGCTTACAGGCATGAGCCACCATGCTTGGCTAGAAGTGGGATTTTTAAAGATGTTAGAAAGCTGTGGAAGCCGAGAGGAATAAATTAAAATTCCAGGATAGGAAGAGAGTAAACTGAGACTGCCAGCTGTTTTCTTCTCTGGGTGCATTTGCTAAATCTAACCATGAGGTGTGGGTCAGGTAGAGGGACTCTTTGAGGAGAAAGAGAACTTTAGATGGCTGTGAGCACTTGCATGAAAACTAGAATTCAATGAAGCCTAAAAGCAGTGTCACTTTTCTCCACAGGACAACTGCTACTAGTAGGAGTTCCCTTTTCTCATTCCTCAAGCCAGGCTTCTCCTGGATCTCTGTCTGTACCACAATACTCACATCCAGGTTTTAGGTTGCCTTGAGTCCAACCTAGGGCATACTAGAATTAAAATAATAGTGAATTCACTGCTGGTGGTGGTACTTTGAATTATGGTATTCTTCTGCGAATTGCCTGTTGCTATTTGCTTTTCAGAGTTCTCAACTAAGTGGGTCATGATTCTGTCTAAGTTCAGTGGGAGATGAAGGGTGGTGTGTGTTTACTCCATCTTATCTGGAAATGGAACACTTAATTTGATTTTTATCTTCATGGACATAAAAGATAGCAAACTTAAAATCTGTGTCTGATAATCTGGAGCAACTGTGCTTCTGTTTCTGTTGGTTCTGGCTCATACTGACTTTTAAGAGTGTCTCATAATCTTTGCTTGACTCTGTTTTTAAAAAATTATTTTTAGAAATAACAAGTTGCTGTTAGTATCCTCTAAAGAAGGTATTTATTTTCTTTTGTCAGGCACCTGTAATCTAAGTCCAGGGCCAAAACTTATAAGTTTTTCTTGGTCACCTAGATGGTCAGTTAGGTACAGCACACATCCACTTCAGAGAGAGGTTTTCAAAGTCTCAATCCTAACAAAGGTTGTAATGCTACAATTTTATCCTTTGGTGGCAGTAAACTACAAACCTGTTAAGTTTATCAAGGAGCTCTTCTCAGTTATATTCTATGGATGGGAAATGGCCCTGGAAAAAAAGACATCACTTTGGGATACGGTCCCAGGAGTGGGAAAAGGCTTTGACACATCCAGAGTTTTTCACTATCTTTTTGGATTGTTATGTTTGTTTATAGTTTTTCATATTTAGTCTAGCTCTTTTAAGTTGTCTTCAGTCAATACTGGAAGTACAAAGTTGACACAAGTTTTAATACATTTTCCTCAGCTCATAGTGAGGCCTTTGAAATATAAGAGTCATATCCTTCTTTTACTCTAGGATATTCTCTGCTATTATTTCCTAAATATCTTCTTCCTTACATTTTCTTTTAGGTATCCTGGAATAGAGCTTAATTTTACTTTGTCTTTTTGTTCCATAGTATGGGAGATTTTTCTCAACTATATTATCTATTCTTTCAAACGAATGTTTTTGTCTGTAAGAGTTCTTTCTCAATGATTGTTGTTTATTAATATCCTGCTCCTGTTTCAAGGGATAAATTTTTTTTTCTTTTTTTTTTTTTTTTTTTTTTTTTTTGAGACGGAGTCTCGCTCTGTCCCCCAGGCTGGAGTGCAGTGGTGCAATCTCGGCTCACTGCAAGCTCTGCCTCTCAAGGGATAAATTTTTAAATTGCTCTGTGCAGTGTTCTAGAAATGTTTTTCTTCTCTTCTTTAAATATTTTCTCCAGAATCTATAAGATCACTCATTAGGTCTCTACCACACCCTCTCAATGATCCTTATTCTCCTTATACTTGGTGATCCCTGATCGTCAGTTTTAAGTAATATAAAAGGACTGAGAATGGTTTGCTCTGGTGTTGTGTCCAGAATTGGTTCCTTCCGGTGGGTTCTTGGTCTCACTGAGTTCAAGAATGAAGACATAGACCTTCACGGTGAGTGTTACAGCTCTTAAAGATGGTGTGTCTGGAGTTTGTTCCTTCCGGTGGGTTCATGGTCCTGCTGACTTCAAGAATGAAGCCGTGGACCTTCGTGGCGAGTGTTACAGCTCTTAAAGGTGGTGCAGACCCAAAAAGTGAGCAGCAGCAAGATTTATTGTGAAGAGCGAAAGAACAAAGCTTCCACAGGGTGGAAGGGGACCCTTGCAGGTTGCCACTGCTGGCTGGGGTGGCCAGCTTTTTACTCCCTTATTTGGCCCTGCCCACATACTGCTGATTGGTCCATTTTACAGAGTGCTTGATTGGTCCACTTTACAGAGTGCTGATTGGTCCATTTTACAGAGTGCTGATTGGTGCATTTACAATTCTTTAGCTAGACACAGAGCGCTGATTGGTGCATTTTTACAGAGTGCTGATTGTGCATTTACAATCCTTTAGCTAGACAGAGAGTGCTGATTGGTGCATTTACAGTCCTTTAGCTAGACCCAGAGGGCTGATTGGTGTGTTTTTGAGTGCTGATTGGTACATTTACAATCCTTTAGCTAGACACAGAGCGCTGACTGGTACGTTTTTAAAGAGTGCTGATTGGTGCGTTTACAATCTCTAGCTAGACAGAAAAGTTCTCCAAGTCCTCACTTGACCCAGGAAGTCCAGCTGGCTTCACCTCTCAGTATCACTGAACCAATGTCTTCTGGTCACAGCTTTCCTTTTTGTAGGTGTCCTCAGTGTGAGTTTGATATAGGGTGACCTAACTGCTCAACTCTATTTCATGGTAATGTCAGAGTTATTAGGGCTTTATTATGGGCATCACCACATCTAGAGTAAAATACTTCATTTCTCCAAAATTTTATGAATATTCCTTTGTAATTTAATAGATAAATTAAAATTCCAGAATAGAAAGAGAGTAAACTGAGATTGCCAGCTGTTTTCTTCTCTGGGTGCATTTGCTAAATCTAAACATGAGGTATTTCGCTTTCTCTTAGCTTTCCACCTAGGGTAAGGAAGAAAGAGGTGACTGCTATGTTCCCCCTTTGTGGCACCATGTAACTTCTACCCTCTGCCATATCCAACCTAGGGTTCTGTTAGCCAACTGTTTTCCCACTACTCAAAGGGTTCTGAGGGTATGGCTTCTGTCTTTTGCATCCTTCAGATCTACTTTTCTGTGTCCCAGAGTTCAGGGGGGTTCACACTATCTCTGTATTTTTATTCAGAATATTTAATACCAGTTAGTAATCTTTATGTGACGGGTACAAAAGGTTTAAAGGTATTAGATACTTAGAAGAAACCTAGGAAATCGTGCTAGAGAAATTGAAGCTTGGAAAGACAAAATAATTTGCTCAAAGTAAGAGAGCAAGTCCTGCTTTCATATTTTTCGAAACTGGAAATCTCTTTCGTTTAACCTAGAAGTTGGCATTTCTAGATACTAGTCCAAACTCCAGGAAATCAAAAAATTCTGAAGGCTTACTTACTTATTCTATGCTAAAGTAATATAATACTAAATTGCCAATTGACAGTTATATACCAGATTTAACATGATGTAATTCAGTCAAAGGGACTCAAAAAGAGGAAAAACCCCACGTTTCATTTTTCATTATGACTAAGCACAATATAGAAAGCCAAAGTGAAAAAAATAAAACTCACACTTCCTTTCCATAGGCATAGCTTTTAAGCCAACTCTTACTTCTCAAATTGTAACCTAAAAAACCTAGAGATTGTTTTCCTCCCTACTTCATAAAGACTCTTAAATTTTCTTTGTTATTTCAATTGCTATATGATTTTTACTGTTATTCTTTTCAGAATTTCTGCAAAAATCCTAAAGGGTCTAAGGCAATCAAATCACAGTAAATCTTTCCTAAAAGTTTAAAAAAAAGAACAGTAGATTTGGTTAAAAGTATGAGCTTAATCACTGGTTTTATTTAAATAAAACATGATAAAAACACAACAGAGGCACTGTAATCATTTTCCCACACAAAGGTAGAGTATGCTCTTACTAGAAATCTGTAATTCACTGAGTACTTAAGTCAATGCTTTACTCAGTTTATTTCCATAAAACAGCTAATCTGGCATTCATATTACTTCAGAAAGCTGGCTTAAAGATTAGAAGTAGACTACTTTGCACACTAGCTGGGGGGAAAAAATGCCTGATTATGACTTCTTAGTTTTATTCAGGTCATTCTATGTTTCATTCAGTATCCCTCCAGCAGAGTACATAATACATGCTCAATAGGAATTTCATAAATGACTAACAGAAGGTAGCTGCACACCTATTTTAAAACTTACTTTCTATCAAAATAATTAAAAACATAATGAAAAATGAAAATTCTAGAATACATAATAGTTCAACACTAAAGATTCTGAAACTAGCTGAAGAGCTCAGACAAAAACATGTTTACATTTTACTATCTTTTCTTCCACTGTAGTGACTTTTCTATTACCAAATTAAGAAGAAACAGTTCAGGCAATTTTTACAACAAAACTCACCAAAAATGTTGGTCTTCACAGTAAGTGCAAGATGAGTATTATTCCTCAAAATTTCAAGGGCTTTCATAAATGTAATATTCTCAAAGTTTTGTCCGTTTACTTCCATAATCTTAAAAGTATTTAAAAAACACAAATTAATACAGAACAGTATTAGTTACTCCTACAACCTTAAAAGCTTAATAGTGAATAAATAAAATGAAACTTGAATAAAATCTACTCCTATGTGAACAAGTTATCTCTATGAGAAGCTGGACTACTGTTTTTCTTTTTCTCTATATTGTTGTATTTTCCAAATTCTTTACTATAAACATTTTTTTTTTAAAGTTAATGCCCTCTGGGATCATACTGAGGAAATTTAAAAAATACACACACCAGATGGTTTATGAAGGAAAACATTTAATCATGGCACATCAGCTCACAAAAATTATTGCCTGCAAATGTATATACAAATTTGTCAAATATTCTCAATGTAAATTTACTGCATTTCAAAGAGAGGTAATTCTTTTAAAGGGAGTACTCTAAATATATTTAATATGATTTTCTGCCACTGATTGAATCAGGAGCCAAACAGCAAGAAGCACAACTGAAATGGGTTCTTCTTCCAGGTAAACACTGCTGAACCTTCACAACAGGGCTTCCCCAATTTGGCTATACCTCAGAATCATAGAAGCAGTTTATTTTAAGAAGTATTGATTCTAAGGGAAAAGGATAAAAAGATATAATGAGCAAAAACTAGTCAGAACAGAGAGCAGATCTAGGGGATCAACATAAAAATTTCAAAAGGATAAGAAAAAGAGTGAAAAAATATTAGGGAAAGAAAAACAAATTCCATAGAAGTAAGATTCCCAGAGTTGAAAAAAGACTTGCATCTATGCAATAAAATGTCTATCTAGTACCATGCAAAAATAATAAAAAGAGACCTATTTTTAAAAACATATCTCAATGAAATTTCTGTGTTCCAAGGAGAAAGAATAAAGAATCTATAATAAACATCATTGTGGGACGATAACCAAAAGGTACCTACAAAAGAAGCGCAAAGAGTTTGGACTTCTCTTGGGCAACATTAAGTTGATGTGATAGTTTTCTGTGACTTTAGCGTTCTGAGGATAAAGTCACTGCGGGAAAAAAATGTTACGCTCCATTGAACACAAGTATCTTCAGGAAGGCAAGAACATATAATACTGTATCACCCATCTGTTCCTTAAAAAAAGTACTAAAAGAAGTACCAAAGATAACTGTGAAATGAATTGAAACAATGGGGATATACAGTGCAAATGAAATGGAAGTGATCAATGAAATCAGTTAAGCAGGTGTAAATGTCTAAATACTTGTTTAAAAGCTTATGAAACTTAATGCAAACATCAAAAGCCTTCTTGAAACAGAAGACACATAATGTTAAAAAATAACAATAATGTAGATCTAAAATCTCAGATCATTTCAACAGCAGTTGGGAAGATTGAAGGAAGAAGTAAAGGCATGATAAATGTCATTCTCAAGAATGGATTTCACTTGTGTGTGTGTGTGAAGAATTAGATTATTAAATGTGTCTGTGATACAAATAATTGAACAATAAATACACTGATTACAAGATCCTAACTATTAGACATTCCTAATGAGTAGTCTGGGGTAAGGCCCAGAAAACTCTATTATGGAAGCTGTCCTGGGAATTGTAGGCTGTTTAGCAGCATCCTCGGCCTCTGTCCACCAACATGCCAGTAGTAATCCCCAAGTCATAATAATAAAAAATATCTGCAGACATTGCCATTAGTTGAGAATCACTGTTCTAGAGTGTAGAACCTTTCATAATATGAATGAGCTCACATTCTAAAACGAAAGAACAAAATTTTAAATGGGGAGAAAGCAAGTTTCCTAAATGATTCTGATGATCAGGCAGATTTGGGAAACCACCCTTTGAAGTACGTGAGAATCATCTAGAGCAGGGGTCCCCAACCGCCAGGACACAGACCCATGGCCTGTTAGGAACTGGGCCACACAGCAGGAGGTGAGCAGTGGGCCAGTGAGCATTACCGCCTGAGCTCCACCTCCTGTTAAATCAGCAGTGACATTAGATTCTCACAGGAGTGTGAACCCTGTTGAGAATTGCAAATGCAAGGGATCTAGGGCACTCCTTATGAAAATTTAATGTCTGAATGCCTGATGACCTGAGGTGGATCAGTTTCATCCAAAAGCCATCTCCATCCCCCCAGCCCCAACTCCCTGGTCCGTGGAAAAACTGTCTTCCATAAAACTGGTCCCTGGTGCCAAAAAGGTTGGGGACCACTGATCTAGAGAGCTTTGTTAAAAATACAGATGTTCAGACATCATTGCTTAAGAATGTGGTCAATATGACTAACAGGATTGAGAGAAGCCTGGGAACTGCATCTTTTATGTAACAAAGTTGCCAGCAGATCACATTTGGAATAGGCTGCTCTATACTTACCTAATGCCTATACCAAAAAGAAAAAAAAAATCACCATCAAATTCCAAAGAGTGTCTTTTTTCCAAGTCCCCCACTTGGCTCACTTTGCTTATGGATATAGTTATGTCACCATAGAAACATAATTTAATGATTACCATAACCTTCAGTAATCTGCAGCCACTTACATTTGAGAGTACTATGAGGTAGAAGTGCTGTCGCCTTCAAAACTTGCAAGGGTGCTAATTCATATATTGATGGTTCTGGAGTATTCTCAAGTTGCCAGCTTATACAGTGTCCTAATCCATGAAGGATAGGCAGGCCCATTCAAAGGAGGTCATGTTGATAGAGCTCGGTAGACCATGTTATTTCTGGCCACACTACACCAAATTTTCCATTAAAAGTAATAAATATATGACAAATACATTTTAAAAATAAACCATATGCAGATACTACCTCTAAAAACAGGCTCAGAAAAATATTTCCTTAAACTGATCACGCTTTCTGGAAGATGAGAACAAAAGCAGCAGGCATAATACTTTTAAGAAGGCCTGAATATAAGTGGTTGGTTATTTACTTACCTGATCACCACGTTTCAGTCCTGAATCAGCAGCTTTGCTACCAGGTTCTACTCCTTCAACAAAAATACCAAATCCCTTCTCACTCCCTCCATTAAGGCTGAATTGCAGAGGGGACTCGCGGGAAGCCTTTTGCAGCACAACCTGTCTCCACTTAGCCTTTGCAGCACAGGCAATATTCAATAACCGGAGATGACCATTCATCTTCTGTAAAGCAGAAAAGGGTAAATGTATATAAATGTATCTATTCCTATAGGTTTTTAAAAAGTCACCTAAAATTATTAGAATTAGAGTTACAAATATACATATATAAGCTGAGGTAAACAAATCTGAAGAAGGGGGCACTCCCACACCAAAGCACTCTCAACAAGATTTCTTAATATGATTATAAGACTCTTAAATTATCATAGGTTAAAAAAGATTTCCAAGTGATGTCTCATTTACAGAGAGATGACAAAAAATTATTTATCATTTCTTTCTTTTTTTTTTTTTTTTTTTGAGACAAGAGTCTCGCTCTGTTGCCCAGGCTGGAGTGCAGTGGCAGGAGCCCAGCTCACTGCAAACTCCACCTCCGAGGTTCATGCCATTCTCCTGCCTCAGCCTCCCGAGTAGCTGGGACTACAGGCGCCACCACCACGCCCAGCTAATTTTTTGTATTTTTGGTAGAGATAGGGTTTCACCATGTTAGCCACGATGGTCAAGATCTCCTGACCTCGTGATCCGCCCGTCTCGGCCTCCCAAAGTGCTGGGATTACAGGCATGAGCCACCGCGCCCGACCTACTTATCATTTCTTAAACTTTTCCTAATACACACTCTACTCCCACCTTGCTTATCTGCTGGCTGTTACATAAAACCAGAATCTTTTAAAACCTTTATTCAAAACCTTGAACAACTTGAACCACCTTTTTAAATACTGTCCAATGTTCAAAGAAACATTCAAGTTTTCATCTCGTCCAGAAAAGACTTCCTTCTTGTATTATTTTAGCTCTTCCTTAAACTCAGTAATAGTCTACCAGTTCTAATTCCAGTTTCAATGATCTCCAATAGTGTTAATGTGTGCAAATCTCATGTCCATAACAAAAAGCTAAAGTTTTTTTTAAAGCAGACACCAAGTCTTACATTTGTTCTGATCCTACATTAATGCCTTTGAGTATAAAGTAGAATGCAATGAACACCTGATGGCTAACTGATTACTGGAAAAAAAATCCCATGACTTGTTTTTTCCACATTCTGATGTCCCTTGAATATTTACACAGCCAACACAGGATGACTCAAATGATAGTGGAGTGCCTCTATAAACCTTTAATTAAGTTCCCAGTGTTGTTCACTCTCCCCATTTTGTATAGAGCACATGTGCTCCCAAGAAGTCAATAGGAACCAAGGGGTAATGAAAGGGACCAAATTTGCCAATTTTTCCCACTTCACTCCACTCAATCCACTGATGCTCTGTAAGTAATTAATTACAGCTGTTGAGCATTTGCTATGTGACAGGTTTCGTGTACACACTGTTATGCTTATCAGCTCATTATAATCCTTACAACAATCTCAATGAACTAGGAACCACTATCTTTACAAATAACACAACTAAGGCATAAGATGAGGCAACGCCTGAGTTTACAAATCTAGAAAATGGTGGAGCTTGAGCTGTACTCCTAAAATACTATGCTGCATTACTACTTATTTCCTAAAATTTCAAGTTGCTTGGAGCAGGCAACCAAGTCAAAACTCAAAGTTTTGTATCTGACAGGGAGTTTAAAATGAATTCATGAACAGCTACTGTGGACTTGGAGGGAATTATCTTAGGTGCTGTACATTTAGAGCAGGTGAATCCTATGTAGAAAAGAAACCTAGAAAGTCTTAATATAGATTTGATATTTAGGATATGCACCGATAGTGAAACAGAGTTTCAATAGGCGAGGAAAAGAAAATTCTAGCAGGGTCTGGATGCAGAACTGGAAAATAAAATAGTCTGATTTGGCTATAATCTAGGGTACACAGGAAAAAGGGAAAAAGGTAGGCAAGGGACCTGAATATACGGGTGAAGAACTGCTTTGGTAGGAAGTATAGTTTACTGACAAAGAGAGTAATAGTCATCACATGTGTGTTTTAAAAGCAATCTTTTGGCCAAACAGAATGAACCAGAAGAGAAACTAGAACTAGGATCAGTGAGCAGGTTATTATAATAGATCAGATATAATGAAATAATTAAGTCCTAAACTAGGGAGTAAAAAAGAAATGGCTGAGACCATAAGAAAGTATGTGAACATACATGTGTATGACTAAATCAGTGACCTAGGTGACTTTAGCAACTGACTGGAAATCCTGGCCAGGTAATTCAAGAAAAAGAGACTGAGGGTACACATATAACACCAGGTTTATAAGCCTGAGTAACTAAGAGATAAGAATGTCATTAGTCTTAATACAGAAATGGAAGAGTTGGGCCAGGCACAGTGGCTCATGCCTGTAATCTCAGCAATCTGGAAGGCCAAGGCAGGCGGATCACAAGGTCAGGAGTTCGAGACCAGCCTGGGCAATCTGGTGAAACCCTGTCTCTGCTAAAAATACAAAAACTAGCTGGGTGTGGTGGTGCGCGCCTGAAGTCCCATCTACTCAGGAGGCTGAGGCAGGAGAATCGCTTGAACCTGAAAAGCGGAGGTTGCAGTGAGCCAAGATTGCACCACTGCACTCCAGCCTGGGTGACAGAGCGAGACTCCGTCTCAAAATATATATATATATATATATATAAATAAATAAATATAAAAATAAATAAAAAAAATAAATGGAAGAGTCAGGAAGGAGTGTAAATGTTGTTTTAATTGAGGTGGCAGAGAACACATGAACAAAAGTCTAGCATATAGATTCGGAAGTTCTAAGAATGGACATTTAAGACACAGGAGAGGATGAAAGCTATTGCTGTTCCAAGTTTGCTGGTGTTGGGGGGGACCACTACACTCTGAAGAATAGAAATTATTTTGAGCCTTACTGTATCTTCCAGATTTTTTTCAAATTCCTCTAGAAATCGAGTCATAGCAGGGTCACCTTCAAAATCATTAAAATGATTATTTACCCATAATAATACAATCCGTGTCACCTGTGGAAACATAAAAGAGGCAGCATATGGTTATAAGAGGCATTCCTTCCGCAAAAGTAGATTCCAAAAGCATGTCTAAAACTCAAGAAGAACTGACAACTCTCTTGTTCCCTCCCTTGTGTAAAAAAGGCTCATTCTAATAGAAAGGCATGGTTTAATTTGAGCTTTTGCTTCCCTGTGCACAGAAGTAACAGAGCCAGGACTCTGTCCACTCAGTGAGAAGACACAAGCCTGCTTGTTAAGATAAAAGAATGTCTATTTCAGGTAGCACCTTAAAATGCAAACTTCATGTCATAAAGCAGGCAATCCTATCAATCAAAAATCCATACCGAAAGCATTTCCATGGTCAAGAACATGTTTAACCAAAACTGTAACAAAAACAAATCTGAGTCTGGTGTGGTGGCTCACACCTGTAATCCCAGCAACTCAGGTGGCTGAAGCAAGGAGGATCCCTTGAGTCCAGGAGTTTGAGACCAGCCTGGCCATAGCAAAACCCTGTCTCTATAAAAATTAAAAAACAAAACAAAAACTTACAAATCTGAAACTTCTTTCATTATAAACACTGTAAATTTTCAAACTGCAGAATCGTTTACTTTGCTCCAGAAAAGTTAAAAATGAACGTAGGCTGATTTGAATAACATGCCTAACAATGTAATAAATGAGTCATTTTTTTTAAATTGTGGTAGAATCCACATAAAATTCATCATTTTAATGATTTTAAAGTTCATAATTCAGTGGCATTTAGTACCTTAACAATATTGTGTAACCATCACCACTGTCTAGTTCTGAGTTCTGGAACATTTTCATCACTCCAAAAGAAAACCTCAAACTCATTAAGCTTTCACTTCCCATTCTGCCCTCTCTCCAGCCCCTGGCAGCCACTAGTCTGCTTTTGAGTCTATTTGTCTGTTCCGGCTATTCCACATAAATAGAATCATACAATACCTAGCCTTTTGTGATTGGCTTCTTTTACTTAGCTTAATGTTTTCAAGGTTCATCATGGTGTAGTAAGTATTAGTACTTCTTTTCTTCTTATGGCTGAATAATATTTTATTGTATGGGTATACCACATTTTGTTTATCCATGATGGGCATTTGGGTCATTTCGTCCTTTTGGCTATTGTCAATAGTGCTGCTATGACTATTTACGTCAAGTTTTCATTTGCACACCTGTTTTTAATTCTTTGAGTATATACCTAGGATTAGAATTGCTGGGCTATATGGTAACTCTATGTTTAACTTTTTGAAGAACTGCTCAAACTGTTTTTTCCACAGAGGTAATGCCATTTTACATTCCCACCATCAATGTGTGTAGGGTGGGGGTGGGGATGAGGGTTCAATGTCTCCGTATCTTTGGCAATGTTTGTTACTTTTTCTTTTTTCTCCCTTTTTTAAAGCCATCCTAGTGGGTGTAAAGTGGTATCTCATTGAGGTTATGACTGCATTTCTCTATGATTATGTTGAACATCTTTGTCATGTGTCTGTTGGCCATTTACAAATTTTCTTTGGAGAAATGTCTATGCAAGTCCTTGGTCCATGTTTAAACTGTGCTGTCTTTTCGTTGTTGGGTTGTAAAAGTTCTTTATATATTTTGGATATTAAACCTTTATCAGATATATAATTTTCTCTTATTCTGCGCATTGCCTTATCTTTCTGGACAGTATCCTTTGATGCAAAAATAATTTTAATTTTGATGAGGTCCAATTATCTATTTTTTCTTTTGTTGCTTGTGCTTGGGTGTCATATTTTCATATTTGAGAAACCAACACCAAATCCAAGGCCATGATAATCTACCTCTTCTTTAAGGCATTATAGTTTCAGCTCTTCTGTCTCTGACCCATTTTGAGTACATTTTTGTTTATAGTATAAGGTGGCAATCCATTTTCATTCTTTTGCATATGGATAATTATCACTAAATCATATTCTTGTTCATTCCCAAAGCACGCCTTTATTTTCTTGGCAACCAAAGTAAATACATTTAATTCTAAGAAAAGAAAAAGGGTAAGAGGTGTGCAAGCCTATAGTTTTAGATATTAGCCTCCTAAATAAAAGAATTCTGCAGTCTACCTGCAACTAGTTTATTTCCTTTAAAGTATAACTCAAAGACACACCAGACAATTATGCTCCTACTTTTATCTTCTTGAAACAACTTATTTCTTACCAATTTGTGGAGGTATTACTAGTCTTTCCATTAAATGTACAAACACATCCCATGAAATAAGCTAAGATAATGTATTTAAAATAGTGCACAACATTTAATACAAAAAAATACTCAAAAGGTAGATTTAAATAAGTTACAGGAGAGATATATTAAGGTTTGATAAATTATTTTCAAATGATTATAAAGTCTGTAACTCAAGAAAATAAAAATATTCCCATTTTGAAGCTTAAAAGCAATCTGCCCTCTTGAAAAAATGTATTTGATGAATATTCCTTCTAAAATATTAAATCCATTTTAAAATATTTTATTGATCTCCAGAAACAATCAAGTATTTCGGTAAAATTCTAAAATACTCTCATAACTATTATGTTTTCCGAACTTATAGCTATACCAGAGCTTTATTTCAGTTTTTGCCTTTTAAGGCTCGTCGTCCACTTTTAACATGCTATTCTGTCAAAAAAGTAAGCAGAGAATGTTTATACTGATGGTTCAGGTTCACTAATTTTTTTAGGTGTACTGAATCTTATTATCATAATAAACAGGTAATCTATGAACTATAAAAATTTCATGAATAAAATTTTGGGTTAAAATCACATTCATGCCCTTTATAAAACCAACCTTATCTCTTAAGCTGTCAATCTTGAACCATTCCAAAAGTTTGATCCCAACATCCAAAGGACTTTCAAGAAATGTCCTATAAGTTAATAGAAAATCTTCTATATAAGTTGGATCCACGATAGAATGTTCTTCTATTAAATGCATTATGAGACGCTCAGGTGTTGCCTAAAAATCCAAGGATAGGAAGGATTAGAAAATAAACAAATGACCCAAGAACCAAAGAACTATTGTTGATTATCCCCTTTGTAGCTACTCCATTAGACAAATCGTCAAAGTACAGTTTTGCCTTTAAATCCTTAGTGCTGGGAGAATTGGAATCCAAACTTAATTGTAATCCACCAGCACCCAGAGGTTGAGAGACAGAAAAGGCAGAGAAATAAATAGCCAACAGCACTCACTCAGCTGAAGCTGTTTTCACTGGCATTTCATCATAGCAGGACCTTTGAACTTCACTAATTTAGCTCTGGTGTGGGCTGTTACTGCCACTTCTCCTACAACCAGGGCATGTATTTATTGTCTCAAGCAACAAAAGAGGTGAAAGTTAAACTAAAGAAAGAAAGAAAAAGAAAGGAATGAAAGGGAAGAAAGAAAAAAGAAAGCTTTTCTCCAAATTTAATCCACCTCAAAAATCTTTTCTGACCAGGCTGTAGGAAGAACACACCAGTTCAAGAGAGCCCGTTTTATTATTGTTACTTCCCAGAATAAATGTTTCCTTTTCTACAGTTCCTCTCATACAGTTTCCTCTCCATGCTAGGTCACCATATTGAGAGGAACCAGAAGTTCTACAGACAGTTTTGAAATTAATTCAGAGTTTTAAATGCCTGTTTCCAACTTTGTAAAAGATATAAACAGGTTGGGCCCGGTGTGGCTCATGCCTGTAATCCCAGCACTTTGGGAGGCTGAGGAGGGCGGATCACCTGAGGTCCAGAGTTCAAGACCAGCCTGGCCAACATGGTAAAACCCCGTCTCTACTAAAAATGCAAAAATTGGCTGGGTGTGGTGGCGGGCACCTGTAATCCCAGCTACTCAGGAGGGTGAGGCAGCAGAATTGCTTGAACCTGGGAGGTGGAGGTTGCAGTGAGCTGAAATCATGCCACTGCCCTCCAGCTTGGGCGACAAGAGTGAGACTTTGTCTCAAAAAAAAAAAAAAAAAAAAAGAATATAAACAAACATTTCCATACTGCTCTTCTTTGAGCTTCTGAACCAATGTTTATTACCCTTTGTAGCTTTTTCAAAGGTTGGTACAAGAACAAATATAGAAACAAACAAGATGTTAAGCCTGATACAAAAACTGTTACCCACAACACCCAACCTTCAATTTGTTGCATTCATCCAAACAATTTCATTGTTTAGAATAACTGTATGGTAAACATACATTAATACTAATAATGTTCTTTACATAAGAATCTATTAAAAATAAAAAGGTACTTTATTTATTAAAAGGTACTTTATTTTTATTTATTGATTGATTTTTGAGACGGAGTCTGGCTCTGTCGCCCAGGCTGGAGTGCCACTGTGCGATCTCAGCTCAATGCAACCTCCGCCTCCTGGGTTCAAGCAATTCTCCTGCCTCAGCCTCTTGAGTAGCTGCGATTACAGGAGTGCACCACTGCGCCCAGCTAATTTTTGTATTTTTAGTAGAGACGGGGTTTCACCATGTTGGTCAGGCTGGTCTCGAACTCTTGACCTTGTGATCCATCCTCCATGGCCTCCCAAAGTACTGGGATTACAGGCGTGAGCCACTGTGCCTGGCCCTATTTTATTTATTAAAAATAAGGTATGAAAATTGTTTCTCTAGAAGGAAATCAGAAACAACCTCCTTAAGAGATAAGAAAGTCATAGGTCATTCCTATTCTCCTATCCTCCAAAACATTCTAAGCCTAAGAGTACCAAATTGTTTTATTATTCAGGACAATCCTGGTTTAGGGTCACTTAATTCCGTTTCCTAGAATAGCTGAGTGAGGGATGGGAACTGATCAACATGTTAGGCCATTATTCTGACTGGCAAAATCACAGAGGCAGGGTCCCTATAGAGACTAGGTCATGCATTGTAAATTTTATTTAAAGATGAGCCCTTACCTCTTTAGACTAAAATCTATCTTACCTCAAAATGACCTTGATCCCAGCCACACAAATTTCCTGCTGTTTCTTAAATATATTATGCAATTTTATATAGCACATGCATATTTCTCTGTCTGGGCCACCTTCCTCCCTGTATCTACTTTTTGCTATTTCTTCTAGCCTAATTTAGATCCCTCTTTTTATGTCTCTCTTGCTCTTCCATCTTGAGATTTATCAAGTCATGCTGAAACTATCGCCTTGTCTTTCTCAAAAGACTGTGAGTTCACTGATAGCAGAATCTAAGTATATATTAATATCTCCCAGATCTTATACAGGGCCTGGCATGGAGTACCATAAAGTCAGTGCTGTTGAATAAATGAAGAAATGAACTGAATGAATGAAGAAATGAAATGAAAAGTAATAACTGCTTTCTGGGTGATTACGTGTAAACAGAAAGTCAAGGCCAGGTGCAGTGGCTCACACCTGTAATCCCAGCACTTTGGGAGCCCACCTCGGCCTCCCAAAGTGCTGGGATTACATGTCTGAGGCACCATGTTTGGCCTTGACCTGAGGATCACTTGAGGTCAGGAGTTAGAGATCAGCCTGGTCAAAATGGCAAAACCCCACCTCTACTAAAAATACAAAAACAAACAAACAAACAAAGCTGTGAGTGATGGCATGCGCCTGTAGTCACAGCTACCTGGGAGGCTGAGGCACAAGAGTTGCCTGAACCAGGGAGGCAGAGGTTGCAGTGAGCCAAGATCGTGCCACTGCACTCCAGCCTGAGTGACAGATGACAGAGCGAGACTTGTCTCCAGAAAAAATAAAATAAAAACCAAATGATCAATCCTTCTATGAGCAAAAGATGGTTATGATTTGCAATTAAATCTGAGTATGAAGACTGTAGTACAGTAAAAATAACACATTTTCAATATTTCTGTCACAAAAGCAACCCATCATCATGCAATCAGAATCTGGAAACATTTATTTTAAGGTGTGTATAAACTCATGGCAAATTTATGTTCAAGTATTTTTGATGCTCTAAACCTTCACTTAAAAAAATCAACAGTGTTTAAAATCTATTGTAAAATATATTAGAAGGTGGGATGCTGGGAGACAGGGTGCACAGAGGTAGCAAGCAGAAGAGATGGCTGCTGTTATACTGGCATGGTAGAAACTGCTTACAATGAGCAAATAATATACAGAGTATAACAAGAGGCATTGTTGGTGAAGGTATTTACAAATATAGAAGGGAAAAGACTAGGGAAAACTGTGGTGCTGGTACTGGAACTGGAAGAACAGGCAGTAGTGGAATTGTAACATGGTTGTTTAATATATATATAAAGTTATAGATGTATATGTGTTTATAACAAATACATACATATATTTCCTAGCTCTGATGAAAGACTCTAAAAGCAATGACACTTCAGTAACAATGAATAAAGATCCAGGGTCTTCTTGAGAAATGGCTAATTCCAGAGCTGGTACAGTTAAGTTCACGATGAGCCTTATTATTTGCCACATTATATGGATGTGCTCAAACGATGGGGATATGTCAAAAAATACAGGAGTCAGTTTAAAGAGTCCCACTACCTAAAATCTGGGACAATTTGAGGATTAGAATAATGATGGTAACATAAATTTATGCCAATATAAATAAACTAATGAAGACAAGACAGTTCATTCCTTCAATAAAATGAGTTAATAAATGCACGAGAAATTATTTTTAAAATCACCATTTCAGACAAGAATAGTAATGGAAGTAAAAAGTGCTGAATAGAAGTTTGTACTCAGTGCCTACTATACATAAACTAAAAGTTTGAGGATAGTATTTTGATACTGTAAGAACATCTCTCCACCAAATATTTATCAGTTACAAAGGGTAAAATGATGACTTCACACTGAAGAAACTGGGCAGACAGACACCAACATCATCAGTAATCATGGCTAACTTCACCATTAGTACGACAACAGGTTGACATTGTGTGCCCTCTGAGTTTTGTCAACTCCCGCCAGGAAAGCATAACTTGAATCTATCTGGTCATGAGGAAATACTGGAAAGATCCGGGTGGAGGATAATACTACAGGATATAAGATCTGTAGTCTTTAAAACTGCTAAGGATATTAACAACAGTGAAGGACTGAGGAACTGGTATAGACTGAAGTGACATGACAACTAAATGCAACTGTGTTCTTGGACAACATTCTAGACCAGAAATAAGTTATTATTGGGATAGTTGGTGAAAATCTAAATAGGGTTTCTGGACTGAATCTGTTTTTGTTTGTTTGTCTGGCCAGGCTGAAGTGCAGTGGTGTGATCTCGGCTCACTGCAACCTCTGCCTCCTGGGTCCAAGCAATTCTCCTGCTTCAGCCTCCCGAATAGCTGGGATTGATTACAGGCGGCCACCACCATGCCTAGCTAATTTTTCTATTTTTAGTAGAAATGGGGTTTCACCATGTTGGCCAGGCTGGTCTCGAACTCCTGACCTCAAGTGATCCATCCACCTTGGCCTCCCAAAGTGCTGGGATTACAGGCGTGAGCCACCATGCCCAGCCCTGAATGGTTTTATTTTAGCAATGTTTACTTCCTAACTTGAAGGATTCTATGGTGTTTATGTCAGAGTGTCCTTGTTTTTAGGAAATACACAATAAGATATTTAGGAGTGATGAGGCATCACATTTGCAGACTGCTCTCAAATGGTTCAGAAAAAAGACTAACAGAGTAAATGCAGTGAAAATATTAACAGTTGAGGAATCAGTGACAGATCTCTCTACTGTTCTTGCAACTTTTCTATAAAGTTTGAAATTTAGAAATAAATTACTAAAACACATGAGTCCTCACAAAAAGATAAAAATGAATTACAATGAAAAAGTATATGTGTAAGCCTATGGCATTCCACTAATATGTTAATCATTTCTACATACAAAGCTTACACTCATCTGTTTAGGAAAAGAAAGATCTCTGAGGAATAGCCTGACTCTAAGGGAAGAAGAAGTATGACATCAGACTTCAAATTATCTCTCTTATTTAACTCCCTCATATTATTAAGTAAACTGCTTCATCTGCAATTAATAGGGGCAATAATTTCGCCAACACTAGCCTGAAAAGAGAAACAGTTATGTGTTTATTTCCCCTCTTTCAACTATAGTTGTTCAGTTTATATCCAAGTCTTTAAAGAGACAAGGAGGCGAGAAGGCAAATATTAGGAGAGGGCACAACTTACAAAAGGGAAAACAGTATGGAGGTTAATACTCAGACTCTACAATTGTGCTAAGGCTTTTGATTTACCTCATTTAGCCCTAATAAAGTCTTGAATTACCTCCATATACAGATAAGAAAAGTCAGGTTCAGAGAAGTCAATGCATATTTCAGTGCCACAGAGACATAGAAGCACTCTGAATCTTAATCTAGGATTACTTATGCTTTTATGACTGGTCCTTAAATTTTCTGTTTTGTTTCTAAATATTACGGTCTTTGATGAAATTGATTCCCACTCTCAGTGGCATACAATATTAACTTTGAAAAGGAAAACTCTGACCAGTATATTCTAAAATAATACCCTACCTACTCTGATATTAAATGGCAATAAGTCATCCTTCATCATTAAAATGTGTAAAAACCATCTGAGAGATCAGACATGGTGACTCAAACCTGTAATCCCAGCACTTTGGGAGGCCGAGGCGGGAGGATCACAGGGTCAGGACTTCAAGACCTGCCTGGCCAAGATGGTGAAACCTCGCCTCTACTAAAAGTACAAAAATTAGCCAGGCATGGTGGCGCATGCCTGTAATCTCAGCTACTCAGGAGGTTGAGGCAGGAGAATTGCTTGAACCTGGGAGGCGGAGGTTGCAGTGAGCTGAGATTGCGCTATTGCATTCCAGCCTGGGTGACAGAGCGAGACTCCATCACAAAAAAAAAAAAAAAAAAAAAAAAATTTTTAGAGAAAGACAGAGCCAACATTTAAGTTAGATGCCAAAGTGTTAATGAATTATCTTGCACTACTTAAAAAATGGTTTAAAACAGGATGAAAGCTTTGATGATAGAATAAAATCAATGACTAGAATAATAAGTAAAAACACTCACTTTGATTACAATGTGTCCTTTCCTGGTTCCACTCCGGTCTAGTTCCCGATGCTCATGTACCATAACAATTTCTCCCTCTTCCTCAACTTTATGGGTATTTTTTTCCACATGGTTTAAAATTCTCCAATAATCTTGCTGGGCTATGCAGACAAACTGTCCAAGAACAACATGGGGACAGTTAATGAACCTATAGTACATAAATATATCACTATGTACCAAGGCAGAGCACAAAGGTAAGAAATCTAGCGGCATTAGTTCTTTTTCATTTAATTCCTTTAATCTTTAATGACAATCAAGGTGAAACAATTCACATACGAAGAGACTAAAGAAGTCTAATCTGTTTGAATTTTGCTCTTTAAAAGGAGAAGTGAACTTCTACTTCTCTCAAAACTGACACTATGTAAAGAACACATGAAGCAGGAGTAAGTTAGAAATAAACAACTCAGAAGTTCCTATTTCTTTATTTTTTTTAATAAAGGACTCTGAGCTGGCTAATATCAAATAGAAATGTAACAAAACCAGCATTTATTTGGTATAATCTCTTTTGAAAATTTATAGCTTGTTAAATGCCACAAATATTTGAGGCAGATACAAAATCTAGTTTCCTTTACTAACTGTGAGCTATTGAAACTCCTAATTCTCAAATAAAGCTATTTTCTTTTGAGGAAGACAAAACAGGCTCAGCTACTTTAAATTAACAGACAAGCAAGAAGACTTGACCAAAGAGATAATCTTACCTGACAATCATCTACTTTAGTCCTGACAATTCCATGCATGTACTGCTTATCCAGAGTAGGAGTAATTCCAAAACTATTTCCCATAAACAAATTTTCAACTTTTCCATCTGGATGACTGATTTCCACAGTGCCGTTTAAAATAACATACCATGAGTCAAGCTATAGAGAAAAACAAAGGTTTTATGAATCTTTTTAAAAAAAGGTAGTTATATGTTAACTTTGAAAAAGAATCTATCAATATATATAACTTGAATATAAAGGAGAAAGGAGGATCTGGTTATAATACTAAATACTCTGGAACACCCTATGCTTTGAGTCTATGCAAACTACTAAAGTTTACTTTTACTCCTTCTTCTTTTAGTCACCAAACAAGAACTGTCATAATTGACCAGATTCTGAGACAAAATAGCGTAATGTTCAAGAGCACAAACTCTTGGGATATTAATCCATACAATGCCACTAACTAGCTGAATGACTTTGGGTAAATTATTTAACCTCTCTGGGCCTCAGTTTCTCTACTGCTACAATGGTCGTATGGAAAGTATCTATCATAGAACTATTATGTTAATTAAATGAGTTAACACATACACACTGTGCTTAGAATAGTGCCTGGCAAAAAGCAAACATTTAAGAAAAAAAATAGATAGCTAATGATTATTTCAGAAAGACTAGTTAAAAGCCTGAATTTTAAGGCATATCTAACGAAAGATTCAAAATTTTTCCTATGTTAAGAAAATAATGCCTTCATTTATATGGAAATATTTAATGCTCTAAGAAGTTATTTATTTATTTGAGAGATGGAGTCTTGCTCTGTTGCCCAGGCTGGAATGCAGTGGTATGCTTATAGCTCCCTGTAGCTTCAAAGTCTTGGACTCAAGTGATCCTCCTGCCTCAGCCTTCTGAATAGCTGGGACTACAGGTGTCCACCACCATGCTTGGTCAATTTATTTTTTAATAGAGACAGGATCTTGCTATGTTCCCCAGGCTGGTCTTGAATTCCTGGTGATCCTTCCACCTAGGCCTCTTGAGGTGCTGGGACTACAGGCATGAGCCACTGCACCTGTCCCAAAGAAGATGTATTTTAAAGATCTACTATATATCAGTGAAAGACCACTTATTCTCCTTTAATATCAAACCCTCTTATAAGCCTGAACCTTCAATAGTTTTAATGTCATTTAAGAGAAATCAAGATGGTTAGTTCTGAAGGGTAATCAATGGCAATAAGGTATTTTTTTTCAAAAGTATAACTTTATTATTTTAAAAATAGATATACTCACTACACAACTTGTGGATTAAGCTACTGGAAGACAGGGAGTGTATCTGGCTTTTTCACCGCTATATCCCTGTATCTAGAACAGTACCTGGCACAAAGTAGGCATACAACAAATTTTTGCTGATACAACTGGAAAATAAGAGAATGCAAAAACTTGTAGAAAATAAATTACTTAAAATCCCACTCTATTCAGTTGTTTGAAGCTTATTTCTCTCTTATGTATATATTTTATATTACTGAAACATTTAGAATATCCAGCTTAAAAAATTAATACTATATTCATTTGTTCATCAAACTTTTGGGGGGAGTCCATCCTTATGACAGATGTTTTCTAGGATATGGGGAGAAAATCTGTAAACAGAGCCTAGAGACAGGGATCCTCAAAGATATTCTATCAAATAATTTTAAAAATAATTTGGATACCTATATATTATAACCTACAGCTATATAATAATTTACTTAACCATCACTTATCACTGGATGTTTAGGTTATGTCCAATTTTTACATATATATAATATATGTAATATTATATTATATATTACATGTAATATATATTATATATTTATAGTATAAAATTATGTAATTATATATAACTTACTTATAGATTATATAAGTATATAATTTATATTATAAATGTACTGCAATGAACACCTTTTGAAATAACTCTTTGACTTCTACATATCTCCTCAGGTTAGACACGCAGAAGTGGAATAACAGGCTAGCAGCTGTGAATACTTGGAGGACCATGTTAAGAATTTTAAAATAATTTTCTGGAAATGCTGTACCAATTTACATTCCCACTAGAAGACAATGTTCATTTACTGGTATCTCAGCATTAATCAAATGAGTATGTTTGATAAGAAAAATAATGAAGCACTTCCTGATGGCAATAATACCTTCCAATCCCTTTGCATCCTTCCTCCACCCATCCACAAGCTGTCATCTGAGCATTTTTGAACATAGAATTGTCACCTAAACGCTTCAACTGTCAGCAGTTCCCTAGGATGCATTGGTACCAACACACGTTCCTCATTCTTTTTCTTTTAAATGTATAATAGAGATAAGGAATAAGAAAAATTCTTGATAAACATTTTAAACAATGATGATATAATTATACAAATAGAAAAATATTTAAGAATATTTTAAATCTATTTAAATCTATTTCATCTATTTAAATTACAATGTAATTTGAGAAGTAAAAACATTTGGTTTATTTAATATTATTTATGGAGCATTGACTTTGTGCAAAGTCTACTGCAAATAAATTTAAAATTAGGGCAAAGCAAAAACAAAAACCTCTTCAGAAATTATAACTAACTCAAACTTGGCATTTATTTAAAAAATCTGTATAGATTTCAAAAATCAGGACAAATTTATGGAAATTATTTTAAAAGTTAGTATTTATAATAAATGTATATAATTTATTTATTGACCTACCTCTTGCCCATCTTCAAGAATAATAGCTCCAGCCTGCTCTACCACTTCAAAAATCATCACTGAGCAGAGTTCTCTCCTTACAGACATGGTCATGTTTGCAAAAGCAGGGAGCTGGTGCATAAACTCCAGCAATTGTTCTATAAGAAAACGGAAATTCTGGTATAAAGACCATCGAGGACTATACCTTAAAAATACAACGAAATCTAGAATTCAATTCCCAATTTCACAATCAACTTATAAATTTATGTTGCTAAAGTAGAGAAACTAAGGTACTATTTGACTGTTGATTTTTAAAATCAATTATTTGATTTATACATATATTCGGACTCACATATAAACCTGGGCATATTGGAAGATACCAGAATTCACAACCTCCAGAAAGAACAAGGACTATACAGGTTTAGATGAACGTGGAGAGTTTATCTAATATTCCTAGCCACTCCATGGGTTTAGTTATGGCCTTTGATCTAATAGGTTAGTGAAGAAGTCTTTTGTCTAAACAAAAGTATTTTAAAATGCCATTAATAAAATCCAAAAAGTAATTAAAACATGGATAATAAATGTGAATTCCAGTTCAAGATCTGTCTAACTAACTAGGTAACTCTCTTTAACTAACAAATGTTTATGAGTGCCTCAGGCCACTCCCTGGTATGGATATATGTGTAAGGAAGATATAAATATAAGGAAGAAACACATATAAGCAGTCAGCAAAGAGATTAACTATAAGGTGCTACATATCCATAGGAAATAGGAATTAACTATATTTCAATTTCGTAAAAGTTTTATGAAAATAGTATAGTATACAACTCTTTATCAGTATAATTGCACTTTCAATTTCTGTCGAGATAATGTTTATAACATAAATCCACACTGCAGGTTATTTAACTGTTTTATATCTTTAGAATGTCAAGGAATGTTCAAATACATTGATCTTTACTCACATAAATCATTTTTAATAGTAGCAGCATCTTCTAATTGGAATGGTAGCTATTATAAAAATGCAATCTAAGAAAAAAATCTTAATTAAATCCTAACAATATATATTGGACACTAAGTGATCTTTGCATCTTAAAGATAACATTAACATCTTTAGTATCATTCAACTTCCCAACTAATGTATGGTAACTAGTTTTGTAAAATATTACATAAAAAAATTTATAATGTTTTAAGAGTACACACGGTCAGGCGCGGTGGCTCACGCCTGTAATCCCAGCACTCAGGGAGGCCGAGGCGGGCAGATCACAAAGTCAGGAGATTGAGACCATCCTGGCTAACACAGTGAAACCCCATTGCTACTAAAAATACAAAAAATTAGCCAGGTGTGGTGGTGGGCACCTGTAGTCCCAGATACTTGGGAGGCTGAGGCAGGAGAATGGTGTGAACCCGGGAGGCGGAGCTTGCAGTGAGCCAAGATTGCACCACTGCACTCCAGCCTGGGCGACAGAGTGAGACTCTGTCTGAAAAAAAAAAAAAAAAAAGAGTACACACAAAACATACATATATTTAAGCTAGGGAAATAAAAATATAAAGTTTTAAAAAATCTACAAGTTTTGCAAAAAGCAAATTCACAGACACTGAACATTGTACTATGCTCGTGCTTTAAATGTCTTATAGACATGAGGGGAAAAATCAGTTTAATGCAATCAAAGCTTTTATTTTATATATTGTGGCAGCCAACCTCAAAGATGGCTCCCAGTGATCCCTGCCTCCTGAAAGTCATGTCCTTGTACAGACCCATTCTATACTGTATCAGAGTTACCTGGTGTAACAAACAAAATTTAGCAGAAGTGATGATGCATTACTCTTGAATACAGATAATAAAAAACACTGTGGCATTTGCCTTATTCTCCTTTGGATTACTTACTTAGGGAGAAGCCTAAGTTCCCCCTAAGTATGTTGTAAGGACAATTAAGCAGCCTATCAGAGGCCCACATGAAGAGGAACTGAAGGTCATGCACCAAAGGCCGTTTGAATAGCTATCTTGGACACAGATTCTGCAGCTCAGCCCAGGGAAGACCCGGATGGCTGCAGCCCTCTGTCAATTCTGACTACAACCTCATGAGAGATACCAAGCCAGAACCACCCAGCTAAGGTGCTCCTAAATTTCTGACTCACAAAAACTCTAAGATAATGGCTTAACACAACATACATTTACTAAGTTTTAGAATAACTTGTTATGCAGCAATAGGTAACCATATAAATTAAGTTACAAATTCTTATTGTGAACACATATATTTCTTACCAATGTCATCATCAGTTTTGTCTGCAGGCTCTTTTTCAAGACATTCTCGAACAAGATCTCTCCCCTGCAATGGATCTGTTCGATCAATCTCTTCATCTTCCTCTTCGTCATCCTCAGAATCAACAGGTCCTTCTGGAAGACGTGTCAAATCTACATCTCCTACCTCACTCTCCGTAGCCTATGAAAAGAAATCTTGATCACTTACCATTTCATGTAAAAAATATTATTAGTCACAGTCTGAATTAATCAAAACTACCCATCCCTACAAAATATAAAAGACTTGGGCAATGCTGTATGCTGCATCAAGAATACAACAAAATGACACTTATTTATAAAAGGTTTCTTTCTGCCCCAAATTTACAGGCTCATCTTTCCACAGTGTGACAACTAGGTGATAAATCAGAGTCAGTAAATGTAAAATGGTCAGGAGACTCAAACATCACTAAATGTATTAATATCTGTTTTCCACCAAACACTTGTATTTCCTAAAAGTACAAAGTTGACTAAAACATGAAGTACAGGAAAGAAAAAGTTTACCAACAATCACCTTATGAGTACCTATTAGTCTATGCTGGGTATTGTGAAGAAGATACTGTTCTTTCATCACAGAGACTTAGGCTTAGTAGCGTAGGTAATCATATAAATTAAGAACAGAAGTTTAAAGTAAGGTAAAGAACAGTACTAAAATGCACTAAAATAGACCCATCGTAAAGGACTGAACAAATACTCTTCATTTCCCAATACTTTACTGTCAGATCTGAAAGTGTGCAAACAGCTGTGATTTCTGAACTCTATAAAATGACCTTATACTTACAACTACAATTTGGAAACATATTAGTCTCACATATTTTAAAGAAACTATAGAATTTTTGAAAACCATAAATTAAAAAGTCATTCATAGAAAATGAAAATGTCTTTTAGAAGATAAAATGGTACTAAGTAGATTCTTAAAAAATATTTCTAAATATTATACTCACTTGATTCATCTTGTTAATGAAAAAGCATGGATATTAAAGGCATTATAGAAAAAATGAGTGAACACACAAGAATTCCATAAGCAGAAAGCACTCAAATATGAGTATTAGTGAAGACTACAGAATCTTAATTCATTAAGTATCTCCTGTTTTGAACATTTACCCTTTTCTCTGCCAAAAAGATCATCTTATTTTTTTTTTTCTTTTTTTTTTGAGACAGGTTCTCCCACTGTCACCCAGATTGGAGTGTAGTGGTGTCCACTGCAGATCTTGGCTCACTGCAACCTTGTCCTCCTGGACTCAAGAAATCCTCTCTCCTGAGCGCCCTGAATAGCTGGGAACACAGGTATGCACCACCATACCCAACTAATTCTTAAAATTTTTGTAGAGACTTGGGGGAGGTTGCTATGCTGCCCAGGCTAGTCTTGAACTCCTGGGCTCATGTGATCCACCCACCTTGGCCTTCCAAAATGCTGGGATTACAGGGTGAGCCACCATGCCTAGCTGATCTTCCTTCTTTTGAGGACTACTTTTCCTCTCCATCTTAAACCCAGAGATTCCAGTGGGAAACAGTGTCCTGTTCCCTAGCTATGTAAACTAAGGTAGAAAGAGCTTTGCTCTAGATTTCTGTACACAATTAGATCTGGAAGCAGAGCATCCTTTCTTAACTGGTTGCTAAACTGGAAGAATCTGAAAGTAGGCAGCCTATAGCCTCATGGAAATGCCTTCCTGTGGCAGGAGAAAATGAAACCAATAGGCAGGGGAATAGGAACGGGAATGGGGAGGAGGACACCGAACAAGAGAGTCAAACAAAAGACTCAGAGCAACAAAGCAACAGAAACAGAGCATGCAGGGCAGAGAAAGAAAGCACAGCATGTGCGACAAAGAGCATTTGTGACAGAAAGTGTCACAAAGAAAGCAAGCAACGAAAAATAAGCAAGCCATATGGAGCCAAAAGACCAGATACAGGCAGACGGGGCAGACATACCTGCAAGCATCCAGGTACCCTGAAGCTAGAGTTGCCTCTGCTTTCTCTGGTGGTCAATAAACTAACCTTTTGGCTTTACATTTTTTTCTTTTAAGACAGGGTTTCACTCTGTCACCCAAGCTGTGCAGTGGTATGATCACAGCTCATTGTAGCCTCAGCCTCCCTAGTAGCTAGGACCACAGGCACTGGCCTTTTGGCTTTTGTTAATTCAAGTTAAGGCTCTGATACCTACAACTAGAAGAGTCTGGATCTGTTTCCTAAGACCATGTCTTATACTTCCTTTGGATTTCTGCACAGTTTTAAGTAATAGTCATTTAAAAATCTAGACTATATACTCAAATTGTAATCTTTAAATTAGACAAGCTAGTTCTTAAGGGTCTGCGATTGAATGTTTGTTATCTCCTCAAAATTCTTATTTTGAGTGATGGAATTATGAAGTGGGGCCTTTGGGAAGTGATTAGGTCATGAGAACTCTCATGAATCGGATTAGTATATAAGAAGCCTGAGGGAGCTCATTCTCCCCTTCTACCCTGTGAAGCTACAGTTAGAAGGTACCTCTAAAAATCAGAAAGAGGTCTTTTACCAGACACCAAATCTGCTTGCTGGTGCCTTGATCTTTAAACTTTCCAGCCTCAAGAATAGTGAGCAATAAATTTCTGGTGTTTATAAGCTACCCCCCAGTCTACAGTATTTTGTTATAGCAGCCTGAATGGACTAAGACAGGATCATTAAGGGGCAATTGTATCTCATTACTGACTAGTACGCTCTGAGTTGTTTACTGGCTATAAAATTACAGGGTTTAAACGGAGTATATTTCTGAATAATACACAGAACCACAAACCTGTTTGCAGGTTATGATCCTTTTTTAAAGACAAGTAGTTTTAAATTTAAATATGTGTACATGCTAAAAAGACTTTCCAAAAACCTTATTTATATACACTGATTTAATCTAAGAAACGACTGGGAAAAAAAACCTAAAGCAGTATTTTCTACACAATTTAATTTCTCAATATGCAGGAGAGCTCACTCCTGGTACATCCTCTTCTATTTTATCAATTTTTAAGTGTAATCTGCATTAAAAATTCAGGTTTTTAAATCACTCTGTCTTCATCTTAATCTAAGGTTTTCATCCCCTGACCCAGATTATTTCAACCTGATCTCATTCCCATATTTTAGATTATATTGGATAAAAAGATAGATGGCTCACAACATAAAAAGGCAAGATGGAATTTAGTTATATGGACAGTAGGGAAGGCTAATTATCATCTGCATGAGAAGCAAAGACAATTAAGAAGACAGCTCTGTAGGAAGAATGGAAGTCATGGGTTGGGACTGAGAGAAGGCTACTAAAAGAACTTTTTTAGGAACCTTTTAATACCAACTGCAAAGGAAAGAATATAATCTACCCTTACAATTTGTCTTTCTAGGCCAGGCACAATGGCTCCTGCCTATAATCTCAGCTCTTTGGGAGGCTGAGGCATGCAGATCGCTTGAGCTTAGGAGTTTGAGGCCAGCCTGGGCAACATGGAGAAATCCCGTCTCTACAAAAAATACAAAAATTAGCCGGGTGTGGTGGCACATGCCTGCAGTCCCAGCTACTCAGGAGGCTGAGGTGGGAGGATTGCTTAAGCCTTGGAGGCAAAGGCTGCAGTGAGCCGAGATCTTGCCACTGCACTCCAGCCTGGGTGACAGTGTGAGAACCTGTCTCAAAAACAAAAACCAAAACCCCCCAAAACCACAACTATCTTTCTTATACCTCTACTTTTTACATAGTAGTATAAAAAGAAAAAGAATAACATTAGTTAAGAAAATACATTAAACTATTAAAATATTAAGAGTATACAACAGCATAAGGTAATAAAATAGGAATTAAGATTAAAAAAATCAGACTGGTCAAAAACATGCCAGGAAATTTAAAAGGATTTTTTTTAAACTTAAAATGAATTTAAAAAAATGTAGAGATCAATTCCTTGATTAAACAAAGGAGAGCCAGGTCCTTAAGAGAAAGGTAGATATGATTATGACCACAGGACAGGAAGTCACTGCATGATACTTCTGAAGATGCAGTTCCTGGGCAGAAAGTTTAATTCTATAATAATTAGGTAAGAATTTTTTTCAACGTAATATCCACAATGTTCAGCATACAATAAAAACTTACTACATAAGTGAAGCAGGGAAATGTGACCTATAAATAGGAAACAAATCACTATAAAGAGACTCGATAATGATAGAGATAATGAAAGTAAGAGACAAGAACTTTCAACATTCACTATAAGTAAGTTCAAGAATTTCAAAGAAAAACAATTAGAGGAAAAATGGATAATTTCAGTAAGGAGATATAAACTGTAAGAAGAATAAATTTGAAGAAAGGGCAAATTGGGTAGAAAGCTACCTAATCTGAAGTAGAGATGAGAAAAAAGCCAAAAAAAATTAATAAAGCCTTAGAGACTCATATCACAATACCAAGAGTGGAAATATGTGGGTCAAAAGACACTCCGTATTCGTGAAGGTAGGGTACACAGAAGACTCATCACTGGCCTTTCAACTAATTTATCCTAGCACCTGGGATATATCAGACCCTTAATTATGATAAATGAGTTAAGTCCAGGAAAAATATATATATTGGTGATAGGATTAAGACAGCATGAAACTTTTTTCTTTTCCTGACATATGAATGTGTCTCTGTATATATAAATATAATTTGGTGAGGCAGACAGTCTGAGGTGATTTTCTGATGACTCGGCCTTCCCCAAATAAACCACCAGAGGATATCCTTTTCCTGTTTCCATCTAGATAAACATGAAGCTACAATGAAGAGAACTATAGGTTGGAAGTAAGAGTTATACAAACTTACAAAAACCACATTTTCAAATTTAGGGCAAGTGTTAAGCCAGAACCTTAGACTTTCAGTGCCTGTCTTTTCTGTATTCCAATCTTTAGTATTTCATTAACCTTTTCACGGACCATTTAGTCCTTAGGTCTTCCTGGTCAGGGTTAGAACTCTATGAAGTTAATCTTTCAGTCCAAGTTGACCCATTTCATGACCTCTACAACACGGCAGGCAGGCAAAGTCAAGTCTATTTTGCCCTGGATAATAACGTTTTAGTTAGCAAAGATCTGCATTTTCCTCGGAGCCAATATTGGTTTCTACTTTCAAATATAATTCAATGCAAAAAAAAATTTCTAGAGTACTTCCTAAATGCCAACACTGTGCCTGACTCACATGGGATACAAACGTAAGACATCAACTCTGCACTCCATAAATTTACTCTGGTGATGAAAAATGTCAAGTTTACAAGTAGCCACCAAAAAAAGCAGAGAGAAAAAGTGACACGTCCGAGAGAAAAACTGCTGAGGGATTCCAAGGAAGGAGACATCTCTTCTCGTTGGAAAGACATGGGAGATAAAATGAAAATGTCACCTACATGAAGCTACAGGTAGAAGAGCATGATTAAAACACAAGACTAGGAAAAGGCAGATGTGTTCCGGGAATAACGTACATATGTGATGGGGCAGAATCTAGAATGTGTAAGTGGGGGAACAGTAAAATATAAAACCACATTGTAGTTAGAGGTAAAAGGCTTGGAATTTAAAATGAAGAGTGTAATTTAGATTAACAGTGAAGCATTAAAGCTTTTTAAATACAAGAGTAATTAAAAATCAGAGCAATTTATTTCAAGCGGGAGTTTAAAAATGATAGTCAAAAGATGATAACAGATTTTGACTAGGGCTCAGATGATATCATTTTTTTTTTTTTTCTGTGATGGAGTCTTTCTCTGTCACCCAGGCTGGAGTGCAGTGGCACGATCTTGGCTCACTGCACCTCTGCCTCCTGGGTTCAAGCGATTCTCTTACCTCAGCCTCCTGAGTAGCTGTTGCATGCGCCACCGCACATGGCTAATTTTTTTCGTATTTTTAGTAGAGATGGGGTTTTGCTATGTTAGCCAGGCTGGTCGCAAACTCCTGACCTCAAGTGATCCACCGAACCCAGCCTCAGACGATATTCTTAACAGAAATATTAAAGAAAGGAGGAAGAGAACATGTGGTGACTTGGGGTGACAGAAGAACATACTGGTGAAAATGTGGCACCAGGGTTCTGAAGAGATTGGCACTCAGAGCTGTGCATTAGGAAATCATGTTGCCATAGAGGTGGTAACTGAAGCCTTGGGATTTTTAAGAACACGCTTACTCCCTATATAGAAACTGAAAAGGTAGGTGGTGGATAAATGTGTGCCTTGAGTTGTTTAAGAATGAGTTAACAAAAAGACATGTTTTTGTTCAAGGGTCAATATTTCAGTTTTCCAGCTCATGGAAAAGACTGAAATAAATAGAAAAAGGAATCTAGAAAGAAGTACTTCTTATTCTCGAGTACTCTTTGAAGATGCAGAAAATATTTTATCTAAGAACACTGTAACACCTTAATATATACTTTAAAATTTTAATCTATGCTGATTAGAAACACATTCACACTGGAATCATTGATTTGCCTTTTTTCCCCCCACACTGTAGTAAATGCTATATTTTGAAGTCTCTTTGAGGGCCAAGGGCTTTTATTTTTAGACCAGAAGACATGAAAACTCTCAAGAAGGAAATGCATAGAAGTGTAGCCACACATTTGGCCATATAAAACAGTGTAAACAGTTTTCCTGTTAAGAATTGCTGTCAGGAAAACCAAATCCTGCATGTTCTTACTTGTAAGTGGGCGCTAACGATTGGGTACATATGGACATAAAGATGGGAACAACAGACACTGGGGTCTATTAGAGTAGGGAGAGAGGGGCAAGGGCTCAAAAACTACCAAATGGGTATTAGGTTCACTATCTGGGTGATGGGATCATTCGAACCCCAAACACTCAGCACCACACAATATACCTATGCAAGAAATCTCCACATGTACCCCCTGAATCTAAAATAAAAGTTGAAATTATTTTTAAAAACTGGGGAGACATCCACATTAGAAAAAAATGCCCAAATTAATCTATACATAGTCTTCTGCCCCACAAAAAAGCTGGATTTCACTTGAAACATCTCTAAATTTCTAGAAGAATAAAAGCAGAAACACTAAAAAAAAATTGCTGTTAGGATATCTTCCCCTCAACTCTCTAAATTAAAAATACTTGTATCATTTCACAAGGCTTTGCTTATGATGTTAAAGGCTAGGTGTTCACTTAAAAAATCTCTCAAACGCTAAAATTCAAATAACTAGACAAATCACTTCAGCTATCCCAGGCTAAGATACATATATTGGCAATGTACACCTGTAACTGAGGGGTATATTCATAGCTCCAAAAGGGAATCTAAAGGTAGCCTAAGGTGAAGGGAAAGATCAAGGGTCCAGTACTGATATTTAATTCTTCTCCTTGTTTATTCCCGAGGATCTGATTGGAAACATTTGTGCACGTGCATACACACACACACACACACACACACACAAATTTAGTTAGATATTTATCTTACCCATGGATTAAAATTATAGAAATCTTGTACTTTGGAGGGCATATCTTATCAACCTATTATAATTCTGTGTTTATTCCTTTTACTCTCCTTTAAATATTTTCCAATTTTTTTTTTCAACTTTTAACTATACAATTTACGTCCTCAATATTTGTTAAACAAATAAAAATGTTCGTTTAAGAAACATAATAAAAACTACCCACAAACCCACCACTAGTAGAAAAACACTTACTAATTGGTACTTTCGAACTCGGATTTACATTCTGTATCTACAAGTATAACATATTTAAGTATGTAGGTATATATATTTATTTAAAGAAATATAAATAAAATGTTAAATATACCTACTTATCTCATAGATATAAGATTTTATATCTATGAGATATAAAAAATATATAAGTATGTAGGTGTGTATTTTCATGATTTTGATTTTTTTCCTTTTGTGTTTATCTTTATTGGCTTTTTGTTTTGGCGTTTATGCTGTTTCTATCTTTTGACTATTGTCCTGAAGTTAACTGCTATGTCAGAGTTTAAACTTTTTTTTTTTTTTTTGGAGATGGAGTTTCACTCTTGTTGCCCAGGCTGGAGTGCAATGGCGTGATCTCGGGTCACCGCAACCTCTGCCTCCCGGGTTCAAGTGATTCTCCTGCCTCAGCCTCCTGAGTAGCTGGGATTACAGGCATGCTCCACCACTCCGGCTAATTTTTTATTTTTAGTAGAGACGAGGTTTCTCCATGTTGATCAGGCTGGTCTTGAACTCCCGACCTCAGGTGATCTGCCCACCTCTGCCTCCCAGAGTGCTGGGATTACAGGCTTGAGCCACTGTGCCCAGCAGCAGAGTTTGAAAATTTTTATCTTCTTTGACCACTCTTAAAAAATTTTATCTTAGGTTTCATATATTTGATGTTAACATTATTATAAGTTTCTCCTTTAAATTTCTTCATTCCTATTTTGGTTCCAGAGTTTTAATAATTGTATTCCTTTTATCTGTTCGTGCTCTCTAAATTCATTCCCACTTTTATTGGTTAATGTGTAGTTTCACTGCATCATATTTTTTTAAACTATATGATTCCATTTATATGACCTTCTGGAAAAGGCAAAACTATAAGGGCAGAAAAGAGATTGGTGGTTGCCAGGGCACAGGATAGGGGTCAGGAGAAGGGACTTGACTGCAAAGGGTCATATGGGTACTTTCTGAGGTGATGGAAATATTCTACATATTGATATAGGCTATGCCATGGTCCTGAAATAGAACACCTCCAACCAACACCAGCAGGTGTACTCCAGTCTCATCCTCAGGTTGTCCAGCTAAAAGGGGAGTAATCTGCATGTGCTAATACAAGTGCAATGCTATAAAAGCTCCTGTAGCATCTTTGCAAAGATGTAGGGACCAACTGTGTACAGCTCATCTTCTAGTTCACAATAAAGCATTGGTCTTTCCAAGTGACCTTGAATCTTAATCTGTGTACTATCCTGGCTTAGAGATGTGGATATCCCAGGGATACCAGCTTCCTATAGTTTTTCTTGTCTTGTCTTTTTTTTTTTTTTTTTTTTTTTTTGAGATACAGTCTTGCTCTGTCAGCCAGGCTGGAGTGCAGTGGCATGATCTTGGCTCGCTGCAACCTCCACCTCCTGGGCTCAAGCAATTCTCCTTACTCAGCCTCCCAAGTAGCTGAGATTACAGATGTGTGCAACCACACCCAGCTAATTTTTGAATTTTTAGTACAGACAGGGTTTCACCATGTTAGCCATGCTGGTCTTGAACTCCTAACCTCAGGTAATCTGCCTGCCTCAGCCTCCCATCCTATAGTGTTTCAACACCAAACCTCTGTGTATAGTCTTAGAAAAGTCCAGATATTCTCACATGTCCTGAGAGAAATCTACAGCCACATCCCTGAATTTCACTGATCCAGGGTCCATCTTCCTCAGCGTTTTCGTCTGGAAAAACACAGTCTACTTTGATTTTTAGGTGTGCAACAATTCTTCTTTCACAAGATAATTCTTTTGGGGAGGGGCAGAATGCATGAAGCCCAATAGGTACACAAGTACTAAGTGGTCCCAGAGCTATTGTATTAACTTGTTTCATCTCTCTTTTAATTATTTGTTCTCTCTACTATAAAATGGAGAACAGGGAAAAATTCCTTGTTCTGTATACTGCAAAAAGCAAACAGGGAGATATAGATGACCACAGCAATTACCTTTGTTGAGAAAAGCCACGTATAAACCAAAAAATGGGTATTGTCTTTGTTCCATCTTGCATCTGCCTACAAACTTCCCTCAATAGAAGGCTGTTTTCCTAAAATATCTCAATCTGGGTAACTTTGTAGAACCAGTCTAAAATGCTTTCCTCAGACAACAATGATGCTATTTCTACAAATCTTAGCATATGGTAGCCACTAGCCATATGTGGTTATTAGGCACTTAAAACATAGCTAGTCCAAGCTGAGATGTGCCGTAACTTTAAATTAAACTCTGTTTTTTGATGACTTAGTATGCAAAAGGAATGTAAGGTAACTCATCCATAATGTTAAAACATTAAATACATGTTGTAATTATAATATTTAGTTATACTGCACTAAATAAAATATATTACTAAAATGAATTTTACCTGTTTCCTTTTATATTTTTTAATGTGGCTACTAGAAAATTTAAAATTAAATACGTGACTTACATTAAATTTCTATTTGACAGCTCTGGAATAGGTAATATATTTGAATTCCTTAACAAACCAACCCTCAATATCATGCGTCCTCGTTATTTTATTTAAACTGTTTTATGTTCTATACTCATGATCTCTGACAAAATCAACCACTGAGCTCCACATCCAGGGAACTGCCCCTTACAACTTGCATTAAAGGAGGCATCATAGAAGTTCCACTATCTGGATCCTGAAATACTTATTACCCTGGCTTGAACCTAACTTGGGTTCAATCTCAGCAGGATCACGTGAGGAGTCTCTGTTTATGGGTCTTCCTAGAACGTTCTCCCCACTATTACAAGGATCACTGAAAAGCTCAGTAGGTTTGAAATTGTTCCTTTTGGGTTTTAGAAAATGGAAAAGTCCATAAATATTCTCACTAATTTCCTATTTAATTCATGCTATACTACAATAGAGGCTTTATGGTAGAAAAGCAGCTCTAATTTTCTTCATGACTTCTAACTACAGAAGACATATACAGTCAATTATAACAAAAATCAGCCTTTTTATAAGTTTAAGTTCAGTTATTCCAATAACTAATTTTTTAACCAAAACAAGCATTAGATATTAATATGGATTCACCTGGATAAATGAAAGAGAACACTAGATTCATACTCTGCTGAACCATACTTAATCATTCTCAAAAGATAGATCACGTCTTTAATCAGGCTTACAAATTTGACACAGTATATAAAGTTTATTTTTCCAAAGACATGATGCTTGAATTTCATACTCTAAAAGATATGTTAACCATCTAAGGCACAAGCACAGAATATCTGGCAGAATAAAAAAACCATACACGCAGCACACAAATTCCTAAGGTATTACCTGATAGATATCAGATAAACTGCTGCTTCCAGAGTCACTGGCAATGCTACAACCAGACTGACTAGAAGACACATGAGTCACCTGTGGATGAGGGTTGTCTGTGAGATGCATCTTGGTAAGATCAGCGGGAAGCTGAAAAAAGAAAATTTAAGTTATTCTAAATGTCAAGCTTTACCTTTTTAAGCGGTTTTGACATGTTAACTTCAACGAATTTTTATGTACATTACTGTGCAATCTCATTTTTAACCCAAGTTACTTTCAGCAAAAAGATCTTTTGAAATAAGAACCATATGGTACTCTCTGAAACTATTAGGCAATCCTACAATGGTAAGCTCACTGAACAGTTTTCAAAAGCCATTACTAATGATATTTCAGAGGAAAAACTTGGCCCTTCTATCCTCCCAAATAAAAATATCAGACCTGTCCATTTAAGCGTAGGAATGTTACCCTTTAAACACACACACACACACACACACACACTCACTCTCTCCCTCCCTAATAAAAAATGGTGACTGATACAAGAATAAAACAGCAATATCTTGGAATTAAGTTCAGCTACTGGCAGCAAGACTTAAGACCAGTAACAAGTTGATTACATTCAATATTCCAAAAATTTTGTGAACATCTTTACATTTAATATTGAATTTGCTTCTAGTTGGCCCCTGAGAGATTTCTTAGTAATCAACATGATTTAATGAATGTCTGTACTAGGTGCAGGTATACAAGAAACACAAAAAGTAAATGACTCCACCACCTCATCTTTAATATGGTCACACTCTTATCAGGTATTCAGGCTGTACAATATATTTCATGCTGTAAAAGAGACATCTCACAAAATAAAAGCTACAGAAATTAAGACAATAAACAAACCATTGCATTCCAGAGTAGTAAAAGTTTTACATAAGAAGTATGCTAATTTATTTTCCAAATGATTTCTCTGCAACTTGCTATTCAGGGCTATTAAAATCAATTTAATTTTTAAAATAGGGTTTCTCATTGCTTTACTACTGAAAAACATTAAAGAAACACACACATCGTGTATATTAAATGTACTCTGAGGGAATGACTGAGTCTGAATTATATTATCTCAAAAGGAGTTAATGTAATTATAAAAATTACACATAAAGTACATCACGAACTTCCCCCGATAATGGTATGTTAGATAATTCAGATGAATCCTAGTACTAAGATAAACAGAAAACCTGAAATACATACACACATATACACACAGAGTATCTGGCCTCTGAGGTTACCTTTTCTCCTAAGGGTATTTTCTGATTCCTAAAGGCTAAAAGGCCAAGAAGTACCTGTGACAGCCACTGGCTAAAGGGACAAAAGTTAAATTCCAAGGCCTAGGATGGAAGGGCCATCTTTGGATTGGGACCCTGGAGAGTAAATTAGACTGTAGAGTAAATGTCACCCAGAAGTAAACTGATGCTAATTTTAGAATGACCTCAATGCCTGATGCTAAAATAAGGTTATACAGGATTACTAGTATTTCCAATCAACTGTTGGAAGCAAACACAAATCCTCACTATAGGAAGAAAGTCATCCTAGGTCTCAATTAAAAAGATATTTTTTCGCATATACAACATCCATTGCTCAGTCCAATAAAACCAGGCACATACGATGAGACAGGATGGCATTGATGAAAAGTATGGAATAAACTCCAGAAACTAACAAAGAAGTTTCAAATAATAGGGTTACCAGACACAGTCTCCAAAATAACTGTCTTTAATATACACCAGGGGCTGGCAAACATTTTCGTTAAGGGCCAAAGTATATATTTTAGGTTTCACAGGCCACATACAGTTTCTGTTGCATGCTTTTTTTTTTTTTAATCTTTTTAACAACTCCTTAAAAACGTAAAAATCATTCTTAGCTCACAGGTCATATAGCTCACTGGCCAGAATTGGTCCAGTTAGTGATCTATCATATATATGGAGAAAAATACAAGACTAACAATTTCAGCAAAGAAAGAAAAAGAATTAAATGAAAAATCTAGAACTAAAATATACAATTATGGAAATTAAAAAGCCAACAAGTGGACTTAATAAAAGATTTGACAGAGCTAAGAAGAGAATTTGAAAAGTAAAGACTAGTCTGAAAAATATCCAGAATGAAGCATGGAGAGGAAAAAAGGTGAAGGTGGGAGAGAAGGGTGTAAGAGCCACAGGAGATTCAGTGAGAACGTGACATCTGAATAACCAGAGTCTGAGAGGAGCGAGTACACAGAAGCAAGATGATGGCTAAGCATTTTCTACAAGTGACAAAAGACCTAAAGTCACAGGTCAAGGAAGTTTAAAAACCCCCAGCAAGATAAAAAAACAAACAAAAAAACCCACCCCAAAACAAACAAACAATCCCCCCATACCTATGCACACCAGGGTACATGTGTCAGGGGGTGAGGTGGAATATCAAGATAAAAGTTTTAAAGTAGCCAGGAAAAAAAAAAAAACAAAAACAGATTAGATTACTTTGGCAGAAGCAATTAAACCGACAGCTGGCTTCTCAACATAAATTCTGGAAGCCAGAGGACAACTGAGTGACATCTCCAAGAGCTAAAATTCTATACCTAGCAAAAACAGTCCTCAAAAAAGGCAAAAAATAATTTTCAGGCGGAGGGTGGAGCCAAGATGGCCGAATAGGAACAGCTCCGGTCTCCAGCTCCCAGCCCCAGCGACACAGAAGACAGGTGATTTCTGCATTTCTGCTTGAGGTACCGGTTTCATCTCACTAGGGAGTGCCTAACAGTGGGTTCAGGACAGTCGGTGAAGCGCACTGTGCGCGAGCCGAAGCAGGGCGAGGCATTGCCTCACTCGGGAAGCGCAAGGGGTCAGGGAGTTCCCTTTCCTAGTCAAAGAAAGGGAAAACAGACGGCACCTGGAATATCGGGTCAGTCCCGTCCTAATACTGCGCTTTTCCAACGGGCCTGGAAAACGGCACACTAGGAGATTGTGTCCCGCACCTGGCTCGGAGGGTCCTATGCCCACAGAGTCTTGCTGATTGCTAGCACAGCAGTCTGAGATCACGCTGCAAGGCGGCAACCAGGCTGGGGGAGGGGCGCCCGCCATTGCCCTGGCTTGCTTAGGTAAACAAAGCAGCCAGGAAGCTCGAACTGGGTGGAGCCCACCACAGCTCAAGGAGGCCTGCCTGCCTCTGTAGGCTCCACCTCTGGGGGCAGGGCACAGACAACCAAAAACTCAGCGAGAACCTCCACAGCCTTAAATGTCCCTGTCTGACTGACAGCTTTGAAGAGAGTAGTGGTTCTCCCAGCACGCAGCTGGAGATCTGAGAACGGACAGACTGCCTCCTAAAGTGGGTCCCTCACCCCTGAGCAGCCTAACTGGGAGGCACCCCCCCAGTAGGGACAGACTGACACCTCATTCAACCGGGTACTCCTCTGAGACAAAACTTTCAGAGGAACTATCAGACAGCTGAATTTGTGGTCTCACGAAAATCCGCTGTTCTGCAGCCACCGCTGCTGACACCCAGCCAAACAGGATCTGGAGTGGACCTCTAGTAAACTCCAACAGACCTGCAGCTGAGGGTCTTGTTTGGTAGAAGGAAAATTAACAAACAGAAAGGACATCCACACCAAAAACCCATCTGTACATCACCATCATCGAAGACAAAAAGTAGACAAAACCACAAAGATGGGGAAAAAACAGACCAAAAAAACTGGAAACTCTAAAAAACAGAGCACCTCTCCTCCTCCAAAGGAACGCAGTTCCTCACCAGCAACGGAACAAAGCTGGATGGAGGATGACTTTGATGAGTTGAGAGAAGAAGGCTTCAGACGATCAAACTACTCTGAGCTACGAGAGGAAATTCAAAACAATAGCAAAGAAGTTAAAAACTTTGAAAAAAAATTAGAAGAATGGATAACTAGAATAACCAATGGAGAGAAGGGCTTCAAGGAGATGATGGAGCTGAAAGCCAAGTTTCGAGAACTACGCGAAGAATGCAGAAGCCTCAGTAGCAGATGCGATCAACTGGAAGAAAGGGTATCGCTGATAGAAGATGAAATGAATGAAATGAAGAGAGAAGGGAAGTTTAGAGAAAAAAGAATAAAAAGAAATGAACAAAGCCTCCAAGAAATTTGGGACTATGTGAAAAGACCAAACCTACGTCTGATTGGTGTACCTGAAAATGATGGGGAGAATGGAACCAAGTTGGAAAACACTCTGCAAGATATTATCCAGGAGAACTTCCCCAATCTAGCAAGGCAGGCCAGCATTCAGATTCAGGAAATACAGAGAACGCCACAAAGATACTCCTCGAGAAGGGCAACTCCAAGACACATAATTGTCAGATTCACCAAAGTTGAAATGAAGGAAAAAATGTTAAGGGCAGCCAGAGAGAAAGGTCGGGTTACCCACAAAGGGAAGCCCATCAGACTAACAGCTGATCTCTCAGCAGAAACTCTACAAGCCAGAAGAGAGTGGGGGCCGATATTCAACATTCTTAAAGAAAAGAATTTTCAACCCAGAATTTCCTATCCCGCCAAACTAAGCTTCATAAGTGAAGGAGAAATAAAATACTTTACAGACAAGCAAACGCTGAGTGATTTTGTCACCACCAGGCCTGCCCTAAAAGAGCTCCTGAAGGAAGCACTAAACATGGAAAGGAACAACCGGTACCAGCCCCTGCAAAAACATGCCAAATTGTAAAGACCATCGAGGCTAGGAAGAAACTATAGCAACTAACGAGCAAAATAACCAACTAACATCATAATGACAGGATCAGATTCACACATAACAATATTCACGTTAAATGTAAATGGGCTAAATGCTCCAATCAAAAGACACAGACTGGCAAACTGGATAAGGAGTGAGGACCCATCAGTGTGCTGTATTCAGGAAACCCATCTCACGTGCAGAGACACACATAGACTCAAAATAAAGGGATGGAGGAAGATCTATCAAGCAACTGGAAAACAAAAAAAGGCAGGGGTTGCAATCCTAGTCTCTGATAAAATAGACTTTAAACCAACAAAGATCAAAAGAGACAAAGAAGGCCATTACATAATGGTAAAGGGATCAATTCAACAAGAAGAGCTAACTATCCTAAATATATATGCACCCAACACAGGAGCACCCAGATTCATAAAGCAAGTCCTCAGTGACCTACAAAGGGACTTAAACTCCCACACAATAATAATGGGAGATTTTAACACCCCACTGTCAGCATTAGACAGATCAACGAGACAGAAAGTTAACAAGGATATCCAGGAATTGAACTCAGCTCTACATAAAGTGGACCTAATAGACATCTACAGAACTCTCCACCCCAAATCAACAGAATATACATTTTTTTCAGCACCACACCACACCTATTCCAAAATTGACCACATAGTTGGAAGTAAAGCTCTTCTCAGCAAATGTAAAAGAACAGAGATTATAACAAACTGTCTCTCAGACCACAGTGCAATCAAACTAGAACTCAGGATTAAGAAACTCACTCAAAACCGCTCAACTACATGGAAACTGAACAACCTGCTCCTGAATGACTATTGGGTACATAATGAAATGAAGGCAGAAATAAAGATGTTCTTTGAAACCAACGAGAACAAAGACACAACATGCCAGAATCTCTGGGACACGTTCAAAGCAGTGTGTAGAGGGAAATTTATAGCACTAAATGCCCACAAGAGAAAGCAGGAAAGATCCAAAATTGACACCCTAACATCACAATTAAAAGAACTAGAAAAGCAAGAGCAAACACATTCAAAAGCTAGCAGAAGGCTAGAAATAACTAAAATCAGAGCAGAACTGAAGGAAATAGAGACACAAAAAACCCTTCAAAAAATTAATGAATCCAGGAGCTGGATTTTTGAAAAGATCAACAAAATTGATGGACCGCTAGCAAGACTAATAAAGAAGAAAAGAGAGAAGAATCAAATAGATGCAATAAAAAACGAAAAAGGGGATATCACCACTGATCCCACAGAAATACAATCTACCATCAGAGAATACTACAAACACCTCTATGCAAATAAACTAGAAAATCTAGAAGAAATGGATAAATTACTCAACAAATACACCCTCCCAAGACTAAACCAGGAAGAAGTTGAATCTCTCAATAGACCAATAACAGGTTCTGAAATTGTGGCAATAATCAATAGCTTACCAACCAAAAAGAGTCCAGGACCTGATGGATTCACAGCTGAATTCTACCAGAGGTACAAGGAGGAACTGGTACCATTCCTTCTGAAACTATTCCAATCGATAGAAAAAGAGGGAATCCTCCCTAACACATTTTACGAAGCCAGCATCGTCCTGATACCAAAACCTGGCAGAGACATAACCAAAAAAGAGAATTTCAGACCAATATCCTTGATGAACATTGATGCAAAAATCCTCAATAAAATACTGGCAAACCGAATCCAGCAGCACATCAAAAAGCTTATACACCATGATCAAGTGGGCTTCATCCCTGGGATGCAAGGCTGGTTCAACATACGCAAATCAATAAATGTAATCCAGCATATAAACAGAACCAAAGACAAAAACCACATGATTATCTCAATAGATGCAGAAAAGGCCTTTGACAAAATTCAACAACCCTTCATGCTAAAAACTCTCAATAAATTAGGTATTGATGGGACGTATCTCAAAATAATAAGAGCTATCTACAACAAACCCACAGCCAATATCATACTGAATGGGCAAAAACTGGAAGCATTCCCTCTGAAAACTGGCACAAGACAGGGATGCCCTCTCTCACCGCTCCTATTCAACATAGTGCTGGAAGTTCTGGCCAGAGCAATCAGGCAGGAGAAGGAAATAAAGGGTATTCAATTAGGAAAAGAGGAAGTCAAATTGTCCCTGTTTGCAGATGACATGATTGTATATCTAGAAAACCCCATCGTCTCAGCCCAAAATCTCCTTAAGCTGATTAGCAACTTCAGCAAAGTCTCAGGATACAAAATTAATGTACAAAAATCACAAGCATTCTTGTACACCAATAACAGACAAACAGAGAGCCAAATCATGAGTGAACTCCCATTCACAATTGCTTCAAAGAGAATAAAATACCTAGGAATACAACTTACAAGGGATGTGAAGGACCTCTTCAAGGAGAACTACAAACCACTGCTCAATGAAATAAAAGAGGATACAAACAAATGGAAGAACATTCCATGCTCATGGGTTGGAAGAATCAATATCGTGAAAATGGCCATACTGCCCAAGGTAATTTATAGATTCAATGCCATCCCCATCAAGCTACCAATGACTTTCTTCACAGAATTGGAAAAAACTACTTTCAAGTTCATATGGAACCAAAAAAGAGCCCGCATCGCCAAGTCAATCCTAAGCCAAAAGAACAAAGCTGGAGGCATCACGCTACCTGACTTTAAACTATACTACAAGGCTACAGTAACCAAAACAGCATGGTACTGGTACCACAACAGAGACATAGATCAATGGAACAGAACAGAGCCCTCAGAAATGATGCCGCATAGCTACAACTATCTGATCTTTGACAAACCTGACAAAAACAAGAAATGGGGAAAGGATTCCCTATTTAATAAATGGTGCTGGGAAAACTGGCTAGCCATATGTAGAAAGCTGCAACTGGATCCCTTCCTTACACCTTATACAAAAATTAATTCAAGATGGATTAAAGACTTATATGTTAGACCTAAAACCATTAAAATCCTACAAGAAAACCTAGGCAATACCATTCAGGACATAGGCGTGGGCAAGGACTTCATGTCTAAAACACCAAAAGCAATGGCAACAAAAGCCAAAATCGACAAATGGGATCTCATTAAACTAAAGAGCTTCTGCACAGCAAAAGAAACTATCATCAGAGTGAACAGGCAACCTACACAATGGGAGAAAATTTTTGCAACCTACTCATCTGACAAAGGGCTAATATCCAGAATCTACAATGAACTCAAACAAATTTACAAGAAAAAAACAAACAACCCCATCAAAAAGTGGGCAGAGGACATGAACAGACACTTCTCAAAAGAAGACATTTATGCAGCCAAAAAACACATGAAGAAATGCTCCTCATCACTGGCCATCAGAGAAATGCAAATCAAAACCACAGTGAGATACCATCTCACACCAGTTAGAATGGCCATCATTAAAAAATCAGGAAACAACAGGTGCTGGAGAGGATGTGGAGAAATAGGAACACTTTTGCACTGTTGGTGGGACTGTAAACTAGTTCAACCATTGTGGAAGTCAGTGTGGCGATTCCTCAGGGATCTAGAACTAGAAATACCATTTGACCCAGCCATCCCATTACTGGGTATATACCCAAAGGACTATAAATCATGCTGCTATAAAGGCACATGCACACGTATGTTTATTGCGGCACTATTCACAATAGCAAAGAGTTGGAACCAACCCAAATGTCCAACAACCATAGACTGGATTAAGAAAATGTGGCACATATACACCATGGAATACTATGCAGCCATAAAAAATGATGAGTTCGTGTCCTTTGTAGGGACATGGATGAAACTGGAAAACATCATTCTCAGTAAACTATCGCAAGGACAAAAAACCAAACACCGCATGTTCTCACTCATAGGTGGGAATTGAACAATGAGAACTCATGGACACAGGAAGGGGAACATCACGCTCCGGGGACTGTTGTGGGGTGGGGGGAGGGGGGAGGGACAGCATTAGGAGATACACCTAATGCTAAATGACGAGTTAATGGGTGCAGGAAATCAACATGGCACATGGATACATATGTAACAAACCTGCACATTGTGCACATGTACCCTAAAACCCTAAAGTATAATAAAAAAAAAAAAAAAAAAAAAAAAATTTTCAAATAAAGAAAAATGAAGGAAATAATTCCTTAGCAGTCCTACAATGAATAAAATCCACTGGGAGAAGAAAAATGATTCCAGATAGAAGCTTTCAGGCACAAGAAAGAAGAAAAACCAAGGAAAATGGGAAATGTGTGGATAAATCTACATGAATGCTGACTATATAAAATAGAAACATTAATATCCTATTAAGTTTAAAATACAATAATTAAAATACAACAACAGAATGTAAGTCTGGAGAAGGGCAAATGAAGCTATTAGAGTGCTCTCAGTTCCTTGCACTGTCCATGAAGCTGTAGTAGCAGATTTGATAGGTGAAGAATGTGTGTTGTAATTTCTGATTTAAGAAAAGCATAGTAAAAAAGTGTATAACTACCAAGCTAACAGAGGGGAAAACATTAAATAATCAAAGAATGGAAAAATATACACCATGCAAACACAACCAAAAGAAAGCTGCTACAGCTTAAAGTACACTTGGTGCAAAAGCATTAGTAGAGTCAAAAGGGGACTCTTCCTAAGTATATGAGGTGATGGATATAGATAGATACATAGAGAGAGAGACAGAGTGTCTTGCTCTGTCACCTAGGCTGGAGTGCAGTGGTGCAATCTTGGCTCACTACAACCTCTGCCTACCGGGTTTGAGTGCTTCTTTTGCTTCAGCCTCCTGAATAGCTGGGATTACAGATGTATACTACCATGCCCAGCTAATTTTTGTATTTTTAGTACAAAAGGGGTTTCACCACATTGGCCAGGCTGGTCTCCAGCTCTTGACCTTATGTAATCTGCCTGCCTCAGCCTCCCAAAGTGCTGGGATTACAGGTGTGAGCCACCTTAACTGGCCAAGGTGATGGATATGTTAATTACCTTGATTTGATTGTTTTGCAGTGTGAACATGTATCAAAACATCACACTGTACCCCATAAATACAAGTAATTATTATTTGTGAATTAAAAAAAAATTTTAAAAATGTATAAGACAAAAATGTCATTTACAATTATGCCATAAATTTTTAATACAGATCTCAGTAGCAGTCTGAATAAGCAAAACACACAAAAACAAAACAAGTAAAGATATAAAAGATATGAACATAATTAACAAACGACCTAAAGAGTACAGACATAGAATAACGGAACCAAAAACTCCAGAACACATTTTCTTTTAGGGCACATATAAAAAACATTTGTAAAAATTTACAATTAAGGCAAGTCTTAACAAATTACAAAAGACTGAAACCAGGGAATATTCAGCAATAACAGTGCAAATAAGGTAGAAATACATAACAAAAAGATAAACAGAAAACTATCATGTTAGAAAATTGTAAATAATCCTCTATTGAAATAGCCCATAAATTAACGAAGTCACATTGGAAATTAGAAAACATTAAAACAGAAAATTAAGATGCTATATATGAAACCCTGTGGGATAAGTTAAAGTCATACTTACAGGCCATTTATCGCTCTAATATGTATATCAGAAAAGGCAGCAAAAAAATTTAACAAGCTCATAATTGCTTACAATAATACAGAAATATTGATGAGGGTATGATACAGTTCAAAGACCTTCCTCCCACTTAGTTTCTATCATTTAGATATGAAAAAAAAAAAATCTCATCTGGGAATGAAGTAGTTGGAAAGGCAAACACTGAAAATAGTTTTAAAATGTGTGGTGTTTGGTTGGGGTGTCAGGGGTAGGAGATAGTATATATTGCGAATTCCTACAGAGGTAAAAAGACCAAGGAGAAGAATGTCATTCATAAAAGTAACATAATGAACCAAAGCCAGAAGTCTGCCAAGTGGCTTCATAGTACTGACAATGTACTGTGCAATCTTTACCCTCAGTAAACCCTAAAAAGGAGGTGTTATTATTATCTCTATTTTACTGATGAGGAAATAGAGGGAGTACGATGAAGCAACTTGTCCCTGATCACACACTCAAGCAAGCAGTAGAGTTGGGAATCAAACCCAGATCTGACTCTATCATTTTTCTGTTATATTCTACTTTGTGCCAGGAACTCTGCTGATGACATAAAAATGAAAACATATGGGCCCTGCCTTCAAGGAGCTCAGTCTAATAGTGGACAGTGGAGACAGATTTATAAGCAAATGGCATCTGCTTTCTACTTCATGAAGAAAACTTCATACAGGAATGCCCTCAACCTCCTTACACAATGAGAATAATGATGCTGACTGCAGTTAACATTTGAGTGCCCACTATTTGTACCAAACATACACTTTCACATAGATCATCTAATCTAAGATTCAAACAACAAGATGAGGTAATACTATGATTATACCCAATTTCTAGAGTAGGAAACCTAATCTTAGAGATGTTATAAAGGTTTCCCAGGGTCACATGGCTAGGAAACTGGGGTCCTGGGATCTGAAACCCAGGCAGCCTGACTAAACCCATTGCTCTTTCCTACTAAGTTGTTTCCTGATACTCGGTTGGGAGTTCAAAACACCCAATAGTTTATCTTTTCTCTGTATCAAATGAAGCAAAAAGGAAAGACTTTTCCTCCAAGAAAAGTTCTTGGTTCCCTAAATCTTCTCCACTATCGCTCAGCTTACCTGCCCTTTCTCTTTCTCTCCTGATCCACCTGGACTCAACAGCTGATCTTTCATCAGCAAACTCAATTCATTTACCCCGTTGTCCCTCCAGCCACCAGGTCTGGCAAAACTTCCCATCTTCCACAGCATCCTTTGTCTATTTCCTATATCTGAACTTCTGTGCTCTGCTGGAGATCACATGTCCACAAGGCCTACTGTTAGTTTTATTTGAAGCAGCCAGAAAGTTTTTTAGCTAACAAGTTGAATACAGACATTATGAAGTTACAAAGTCTGCTGAATACTTTGTATATAGAGAGGGGGTGGGGAAAGAGATGTATTGAGAAAAGGCTAGAGGTAGAATATAATCAGCAATATCAAGCTAGGCATTTTGAATTTGGTTCCTACAGACAATATAGAGCTACTATAGGTTTCTGGAAAGGGCAGTGATGTAAGAGCTACTATATTTCTCAGACTAGATTTTGTTACAACAATAGAGGGCCCTCAGATCACTAAGGCTTACCCTAGTGAAGTGTACAGGCAACTTTTGGGGCAACTGCCTTAGTATACAGAGACTCAGATATCCAAACTGTTTAGGTATTTTTGGCTTTGCCATCTCAACATAAGGCCACTTAGGTTACAACAGCAGGGAAAAAACAAAAACAAAAACAAAAACAAAAAAAACAACAGCTGGAAGAGAATGTTAACCTTGCAAGTAATCAGGGAAATAAAAACTAAAACAAACACTTTTTTCCCCATCAAATTGGCAAAAAACAAGTATGATAATACAAAATGCAGGAAAAACTATGGAGGAAAACAATATTCTCATAAACTGCTAATGGGGGTATGAACTGGTATAACCATTTTGGACAACAATTTGAGGAGTAGCCACTTTGGGGAGCAAATGTAAGGTTACATTTAAAACATATATACCTTATGACTCAATATTCCTCTTAGGGTACCTACTCTTAAGATCACTCTGGAAGCACAGAAGGTGAAATAGAAGAAAATGATACACACAAGAGAGAGGATAGTTGAAGCACAAGACGATGGAGGCCTTACAAAATTAAAAGTAAGCCACCAGAATTCTAAGAGCTTCTAGGGGCCGGGCGTGATGTCTCACGCCTGTAATCCCAGCACTTTGGGAGGCCGAGGCGAGCAGATCACAAGGTCAGGAGATCGAGACCATCCTGGCTAACACGGTGAAACCCTGTTTCTACTAAAAGTACAAAAAATTAGCTGGGCGTGGTGGCGGGCGCCTGTAGTCCTAGCTACTCGGGAGGCTGAGGCAGCAGAATGGCATGAACCCGGGAGGCGGAGCTTGCAGTGAGCCGAAACCACACCACTGCACTCCAGCCTGGGCGACAGAGCAAGACTTCGTCTCAAAAAATAATAATTATTATTATTATATATAATTATATATTATATTATTGTAATATATAAATATATAAATATATCATATATAAATATATAATATATATTTATAATATATGATATATATTACTTATATATAATATATAATACATATTATATTATTTATATAATATATATTATAATATATATATTATTTATATAATATATATAATATTATTTATATAATATATAATATACATAATATATTAATAATCATATATTATATGTAATATATATTTATATTTATATATAAATAAAATAAAATAAAATAAATATATGTATATAGCAGTATGGAGCCTGTTTCATGGAGTTTACCATTTCTCAAAAGCCCCAAAGGAGAACCTTGGGTATATAAACCAAGAGATCACAGCACTGTGCCTGAGGTATGTGAAACTACAAGAGAAACATTGAACATTCCTAACTCATTATTTTTACCAAAAGTTGAGAGTTGGAAGGATGTTTCAAAATGATGTAACTAGTAAGTATTAAAAAGTTTTTCAATTCTAAGACAAAGTATTCTCCCCACTTTAATATTTTTGAAACCATAGAGAAGCTTTCAATCAATATTCATTTTTTAATGGTGAGTTTATTAAAAGTAAATTACTATAATTTAGGAGAAAATCAGTATAAGAATGCCTGGCAAGCCTGAGAACAGGCAAGGAAATCAGGGTGGTGACAGTGAATGAGGAGGAGTGTAGTAGGAGACAGGTGGAGGAGAGAGCATAAACTGTTTGGTAGGTCATGGTGAAGACTTGGACTTTGAAGAAAGTCTGTCAAGGAGGAAGTGATCAGCTGTGTCAAATGCTGAGGATAGGTACAGTAAGATAAGGGCAAAGAAATGACCTGCAGTTTTAGCTGTGGATAAATCAACCAGTGACCAGTGACTGTAGAAGCACCTCAAAGAAGGAAACAGAACCCAAAGTGGTAATGCTTCCTCCACCCAGTAAACAGTCACCTCAAGCAAGCAACTCTAACAGATCAGGAAGGTGAGCTCCCAACTAAGAACCACTTAAGAGACCAACCTCCTGAAAGAAACCCAAAAAAACTCAATTTGATTTCTCTCTAGAGAGACTAGAAAAAAAAAAAGTTGCAATTAAAAAACAACAATAGGCAGGGCACAAGGGCTCATGCCTGTAATCCCAGCACTTTGGGAGGCCGAGATGGGTGGATCATTTGAGGTCAGGAGTTTAAGACCAGCCTGGCCAACATGGTGAAACTCCACCTCCACTAAAAATACAAAAATTAGCCGGGCGTGGTGGCGGGTGCCTGTAGTCTCAGCTACTCAAGAGGCTGAGACAGGAAACTCGCTTGAACCCAGGAGGTGGAGGTTGCAGTGAGCGGAGATTGCGCCACCGCACTCTAGCCTGGGCAACAGAGCGAGACTGTCAAAAAAAAAAAAAAAAAAAAAATCTCACAACTGAAGACAAATGAGAATTTTCAGCTTGAGAGAGTACTCTAAAAGTGTCAATAGGGGAACAAAACATTAGGCAATCCAGGGCAAAACTTCATGGCATCAAGGATTAAAAAAAATAAATAAAACAAAGGCTGGACACAGTGGCTCATGCCTGTGATCCCAGCACTTTGGGAGGCCAAGGCATGAGGATTGCTTGAGTCCAGGAGTTTCAGACCAGCTTGGGCAAGATGGAGAGACCTTGTCTCTACAAAAAAATTGGAAAATTGGCCAGGGATGGTGGTGTGCATCTGTGCTCCCAGCTGTGTGGGAGGATCCCTTGAGCCCAGGAGTTCAAGGCTGCAGTGAGCCATGATCACACCACTGCACTCCAGCCTGGGCAACAGAGCAGGGCCTTGTCTCTCTCTCTTTTTTTTTTTTTTTTGAGACAGGGTCTCACCCTGTCCACCCAGGCTAGAGTGCAGTGTCATGATCTCAGCTCACTGCAAACTCTGCCTCCTGGATTCAAGCGATTCTCCCACCTCAACCTCCCGAGTAGCTGGGACTACAGATATGTGGCACCACACCTGGCTAATTTTTCTATTTTTAATAGAGATGGGGTTTCACCATGTTGGCCAAGCTGGAGGACCACGTCTCTTAAAAAAAAAAAAGTAAAATAACAAAAACATAACTAACAAAAGTAATTAACAAAGGAAAAAAAAATATGAGCTCGGACTTCTCATCAGCAACACTGGAGGCCAGAAGACAGTGTAGTAACTTTCTCAAAGTGCTAAAGAAAAAAGACTTTGGATTTATTATTTTATACTGAACTAAACAATTATCTTAAGAGTAAATATAAAGGAAGGAGTTTATGATTCATTCTTCCCCAACCCCCAATAGAACCGTGCTAATACGACTATTTATTTTAGCAAGAAAATTAATGAATTCAGAAGTAGTAAAATGCAAGTACATAGTAGCATAGGCAAAAATACGTGAACAAACATAAAACCAGTAAAATGTACTGGAAAATGAAAAGAAGTATAAAAAAATTCTAAGTTTTATGTGTTTAATTGCAATCCAGCGTCAAAATTCCATCAACAGTAACATGAGAGAAGGGGAATGGAGACATGTACTCTCACAAATACTTGATTTACACTGTAGAGTACCAATCCAGAATCCTGCTCATATAATGTTTGCTGGCATTTCATGAAACTTTAGAAGCTGATTTTGAAATTCTGACTCTTCCATATTTGTTAAATCTGGGATCAAAAGTTGGCTATCAGCATTCCAAAGGCTATTTTATTTTGCTGGTTACCTTAAAAAACAACCCCTATATCTCATTCTTAATTTTCTTTAAAGTTTTTTTTACATAGTCTCACTCACTTCCTTTCTACAAGTGGTTTAAACCTCTGTAGTATAGTGCAGCTATCAAGCATCAGCAATGCTTGGGCCATATAGGTGTCATTTTCACTAAAAAGGCCATTTAAACCTTAGCCAGATAATAGCACAAATACATTGTGTACCTAGGCTTTTTTTCATCTATTTACATTTCAATCAGCTGTTTGTCAAATGGACAGTGAATTTAAATGTCTTTCCAGAAGCTGCCTTTAAGAAAGTGAGCTAGGCCTATGATAAAACAGAAAAACACCATGATGCTATCATAGCATTTCTTCCTTAGTCACCATCAACAGGACAACCTTGAAACAAAGACATGATTTCAGACCATACTAAGAAGTGCTTCTATTGTGCCTGTCTGTATGCAAGAGAACCATAAAAAATCTTAATAAATGTTACAATTTAAATGTTTTGAAAAAACACTGTTTTATAATACATACATGAGACAGGAAAGATAACTTGAGTGGCATCAAATTACAGACTATATAAATAGCCACTGTGTATAATAAAACTTACTGAATTAGAGTATATATTTTCCTACAACTTAGCCTGGAAGGTTGTATAGCACTTTGCTTTTTTATGAGTTATTATGTTTATTTAAAAATGACAAGTATGATAGATGACCTTAAATAGTCTCCAGCTGCGAATGGGTTACTATCTTGAAAATACTTAGAATCATTATTTAAATATTTTCACATAATTGATTTTCATGAGTATTTTCTTCTTATTATTTCGCTGCTTAAGAATTAACTAATCTCTGTAAAATAGCACAATTCAATTGTAAAATAGCACAATTCAATCATAATTTATCTGACAGCATATTAATGAAAAATGTCATATAATCTGGAAATTAGACTAACATACCTAAATATATCAACCATTTAAGAAAATGAAGCAAGTTAGAGTATGATCACTGATAAGTACTGCAATAGCCATAATCAAAAAACAATTCAGTCTGAAGAGAGTACATCTCAAATGCACTGCATTTTAAGTCTATAGATTTAAAAGGCACCTTTCAAATCTTCTTAGAGGTCACATTAGAATGTTTTAGATATTTAAATTAAAAAAAATGGCAATGAGAAAGATTACTTTGTAGTTCTTATTTTTAAAGTTTAGAAAATATAACAGCGCAATAAAGCTCATTTACAATTCAAAATAAAATCTAATAACTGGATTAAATCAACTGCTAAGAAAATAACAATTACTTACTTTGGAGGCCCATGGCTGAAGACAATTGGCATAACAGCGAACAAGAAAAGCCATTTCCTAGGCTGGAAAGGGTAGTTTCCTTTTCAAACCAGAGCCACAGTGATGAGTATGGTGATAAAATTCTGTTAAGTTTCTTTTTACAAATCATACACCACTGCAGTGTTTAAATAAAGGCAGCCTCTCCAAACCCCTTTTAAAACTAAAATCAGGAGCTTTCAGTAAAGTATTGTTCTAAATTAAAACGTTCACTTTAACAAGCAAATCACAGTAAATGAAGATGTTTACGACTCTGGCTCAGAATATACAGATATATACATGCGGCTTCAGGCACCTGGCATAGACATGCAGAGTGGTAGCACAACAGTTAATACAGTATCAGTCAAAGCAAATCAGGCAACATGCACCAAATCTGTGTTCCTGGATTCCGTGAAACCTTTCCTCTCTGTAATATAGCTTTGTCTTTTCTTCAACTTATTTCATTCTGTAGAACAAGCACTGCAGTGATTCTTCTGCATCAAAAGCAAACATTGTATCCTGAAGATTAAAGTTTCTTCTTTATATTCTTAACCACCAGAGGTTTAAAAAAAAAAAAAAAAAAAAAACGTTGAGCAAATGGCAGTTAGATGATATATGCTGTAACAGGTTTGTCCTGTAGAATGTCTAAGAATCACCAAAATTGTAATTATTTTCTCTATTCACATGCACTGTTTACAGCTCTGCAGCACTGCTTCTTATTCTAATGCATCAGTAAAACAGTACTGTTGATTTAAGTCTAGCTTTTCTGGTTAAACATTTTTATATAATATGGTACAAAACCACTGTATCTTCTGCTAAAGCAAGACTGAATGTTAGTGTCTTAATTCCTACTGTCCTTGCCTGTTTCAAAGCAGCTCCCTAAGGAGAAGCTCCTATTGATTCTATGCTCTGCAGTAAGATGAAATATCTAATAAGAAGGAAAGAGAGTGGGAGGAGAATAGAGCTAAAAGGATGACATCACCTGTACAGAAAGCCTCCAGAAACTGCATTAGATCAATTGGCTACTGTATCTGCAGATGCAGCCCAAAGAGCAATTTATTGAAAACATACACACACACACACACACACACACACACACACACACACACACACACACCATCCTCCTTTCCATGAGACATGTCAGCAAGCTAAATTCTTTACGAAAAAAACTGGCTTGAGCAGCCTTTCTACTTCACAGTTTTAAAAACCCATTTTGATTTTTAATTCTGTACATTGATACACAGCTATATTTGGGAAGCCATATTTCCTATTATTATTCAAATGTAATACAGTATTGTCCTCCCAAGGTAAAATTATAAGCTCTGATAAGATACCATTGCATTCCAAATAAACAAGGCAGCCTAGGTTCTCAGATGTCACATGTGTTTGTTAACAAGGGGTTTCTGCTTGCAAAATTTGCTATTTATCAAATAACTGTTCTGAAAGATATAACCTTCAGGATCACTCTAAATTAACATGAAGAATATACAAACTAGTACTAAAATTTGTAGGTAGATAGTAAATTTAAATGGAAATAATAGAATTTCATTTTGCAAAGGGAAGCTAGAAAAAAATCACATGTACACCAATAGTTGCAGCATGCACCAACTCCTTTCAGAAAGAATAATCTACACAACATGGTACTTTCCTGTAGCCCAATGCTCAATTCCTAGAAAAAGACAAGAAGGCAGCAAAACTCACTCAGAAGAAATCAAAGAAAATGATTAAACCTGCTTCCCGAGTGGGGACTAAAAAAAATTGCCCCATTTTTCTATAGAAATTACAGAAAAAGATTTTAATTTTGCCACACCCTCTTCCATCTGAAAACACAATACCACTAGTACCCATCCTTGTTCTTCATGCTTCTGCTACAAGGCACTAGATACTCCAACTAAGCTTGCAATGGTTGCTCCTAATGGCCAAAGTAAGACAGTTCCCAACAGTAAAATATAGTTAGTTACACCTCCAGGCAGCAAAATTATGAGAAAAACAATCAGTGAACAAATCAAAGCAATAGAATTATTTTGCTTTATTCACCTAACACTTTTATTTTGGGGAAAGCGGGGTGTGCAACATAAGAGGAGATGTTACCCGGGAGACAGGTATTTTAACAAAGGACTCCACTGAAGAAGAAACATCTTGTCGTTAGGCACAAAAAAAATAAGTTCTTCAATATCTTTGAGAAAAGTCTGAGTCACTTTCTGAACAACACTATGCTGCCAATCTGAATTACACTGCTACTTATAAAACTAGAATTTAAGTTAAACTAAGTATAATTTTGAACAAAGACAAGTTATGCTTTCAAAATATGTAATTATTTAGATTTTCATAAAGCTTTTAAGAATGTTTTTCTGCCAAAATTCCAAAAGACACAATACCAAAATACACAGTACCTGCATTTAAATATAAAATTAAATCTCACAAATGCAAACAAGCAGGACTAGTTTTCTAAACATAAAACATGCAATACTTATACAGGTTGATTTTCAAGCACCAATGTGTGGTTTTTTTGTTTTTTGTTTTTTCAGTTTAAATCAACCATACACGAGTTGGAATTCCACTTGATACTTAATATTGTACATTAATTAAAATCTAATGTTAATCATTCTTTACAATAGAAAAATGATAGTAGGTACTTCGTATGCACATGAAGACAAACTTTCACTTAAGATAAAATTTCTAAAAGATGAGTATTTTACACATAAATATCAGTAGCAAGATCCAAGAATACCAAGAATTTCAACACCAGACAGTAATTATATTCATGTATAGTACCAACAGAATATATTATAGCCGAATCAAAAAGCAAAATTTTAATGCACACCTTTCCCCTTTTTTATAAATCATGCTGATCAACACACAAAGAAAGACCTCAAGCTGGGTAAGGGAGACAGCCATCTCTTAGCTGCTTTAAAAAACTGCTGCCCAGTGTGAGAAACGCAATCCACTAGTGCCATATGTTAGACCTACTGTAGTAAACACCAACTCAGCAAAGGAACAAAATTCTCTTTTCCTTTAGTTTGGCTTGTAAGTGAAGATGACATCATCCTTTTCCTTTTCTACCAATCATCTCATAGTATCTTCGATTCCAGGGAACTGTATAGTGAACCTATCATGCTAAATCTCCCTGTGTAACAATACCAAGAAAAGAAACAGGCCAAATTCCATACTCAACATGGGGAACCACCAGCATTCTGATGAAACAACGACTTCACCTTTTGACTACTGAATGAAGAAATAAACATCCTTTGAGGAGAATAGTAATTTATCAAATAACTAAAATAAATGACTAGGTGAATAACCTATTTTTCAGTTGCATCACTTTCAGAATTTTATCACGATCTCATCTCATTATCTTATCAATTCAAATGAATTAAGTGCAGCAAAGGAGAATGTCCTGATCTATCTATTGTGTAGGAATCACTACAGGCCAGCCACTTATGAACACGTTTCCCCTGCATATGAAATGCCATGATGCTAACCCCTATTAATGAAATCTTTAGCTTTAGAAAGGTCTTTTGCACTACTATAAAATAGAGCAATGTATGTTGACTTTGCGAAGATTCAAATCATGATGAAATACTTTTATAAAAGTGTAAATGCCATGTAGTTATTAAAATTTATGTTAACTGTGTATAATATTTATAAACAAAAATACAAACTGAAATATTTGAAATCATATTGTTTAGAAAGCCAAAGATAAGGTTCTGATAGTTACTAAACTAACCGTAAACATATCTTTCATGTCAATATGTGACAACACTGAAAAGAAGGACAGAGAAAGGTTACCACAGATGAAGGTAAGCCATATGAGGATATACATTCTAGGCATTATGAAAAACAAACAAAACTAATGATAATAAAAACTGGATTTATCCTAACCGAGGCATTTTATTTACTTACTATATTTATTAATAGAATTTATTCCCAATCTGCTATGAAATATTATAATCACAATTTAGGGAAGTCAAACTCCAAAGAAGTTAAAGAACAAAAGAAAAATTCTGTAGTTTTACAAAATAAAGAGGACACTCATTTCTGTATTTTAGTTATATTTGGTTTTTGAAATATAAACTTAAATTGTACTGATTTACATAGTGAAAACACTTTAAATCTTTTGGAAAATAAATGGATAAATGACTGAAATGATCATAGGTAACACAAGCCATTTCAAAGGATCATAACCATCTTTTCCACCCCTTTCCCCCCATGTTTAACATGAACATCTGAAATGCATCTTTGCAGTTAACAGACAGTTAACTCTAATTACTGGTGCCCCTCAGGACTTCTGCTTTCAAACTGCATACCTATTCCTCAGCCTTCATGAAGGAGAGGAGGGAAGAGTACCAACACTCTTTTATTCTCTTGTAAGAAACAGTGTGCTTCAGCGTACTGTCATATATATATCCACTAACTGATCACCCCCATTTTTGTTGAAAATCTGTCACAGCCACCAGCTGGACACACATGCACTATGAAATATGATCCATCCTTAGGGAGTAATAAAGGAAGAAAAACCAAGAAGGAGAGAGAAACCGTCATCATCAACCAAGGTGATGTAAGCTTCTATAATTAGAATCAGTGAAATTGAAAGAACAATAAAAGGCACCACTAGGCTTCTGCTTTCCCTCTACACTGTGTATCAAGCATCTTCATACCTGCACAAAAGGATATTATTTTGTATATAGTTACTCAAGTATATGCAAACCTAAAGTTTCAAAACAGCATATTAATTTTCTTCAAAAAGAGAGCAACATATATAAATGACAAAAAATGAACTCTCATTTAAAACTATCTGTGAATTCCTGGGTTCCTTTGTATCCCTTGTTCATAAAGATGACCATTATGTCCCTTCTCTACTTTTAAATACTACATTTTCTAGCACTGTAAAAGCCACATACACAACATAGCACAGTTAATAAACACATGCCAAATCAAACTAAAAGGCAATAACACTCAGCATTAATTTGTTTGCTATGTCTGAGTAGTTGTTATGCCCCTTCCAACTGGAACACTGTCATAATCATTGTCTTAGACCACTGGTATACATTAATATCTGAGTTGCCTTAAACAATTATCAAAAGAGCCTTCTTTAGCAATTACTCCATAAAATATTTCAAGTATGATAAAAAGTCTTTCTAATTCTGGTTCCCTGGGCAAATCTGTCTGAATTAGTGTCACACCATTAAGGGAAGAAGAACTGCCCCAGACAACCAGAGGGGCATGCCCTGCTCTCCTCCTCTCAGTACTCAAGAATTTTATACATAGTGAATAATAAAGACAATTTTAAAATGCCTATTTAGAAGTTACCAATATTTATGTAGAAACTTAAAATAATTTTCATACCTTTAACCCAGTAATTTCTGTAACTCAATCCTAAGGAAATAATCAGAGTCATGTACAGATTTTTCCCTAAAAGTTATTTGTAATAGGAGAAAAATTGGAAGCCACGTGAGAATACTTCATTACACTCATACAGCATTATATTAATATTGAAAATAATGTTTTGGAAAAAATTTAACTGCATGAGAAACACAAGGATACATAACTAAACATTCAGCATCATCTAAATTAATCAAAATATTTAAATTAATCAAAAGATATATACAGTCAGCCCTCTGTGTCCATGGGTTCTGTACCTGCAGATTCAAAAAACTGTAGACCGAAAATATTTTGGGAAAATCCCATTAAAAATAATAGTAGAGGCTGGGGGTGGTGGTGATTACATTTGTAATCCCAAGTTTGGGAGGCCGAGGCAGGCTATTGCTTGAGCCTACGAGTTCAAGACCAACCTGAAAAACATGATGAAACTCCGTCTCTACAAAAAAAAACCAAAGTTAGCTGGGTGTGGAGGCACATGCCTGTAATCCCAGCTACTCCGGAGGCTGAGATGAGAGGATCCCTTGAGTTGGGAGGTCAAAGCTGCAATAAGCTGTGATCGTTCCACTGCATTCTAGCGAGACCCTGTCTCAAATAAAACCCAAAAAACCAAAAACAAAAAACGACTACAACAATAAAAAAAATTACAAATTTCAGTATAGCAACTATTTACACTGCATTTACACTGTATTAGGTATTATAAGTATTCTAGAAATGATTCAAAATACAGCCATGCATTGCTTAACAACTGGGGTACATTCTGAGAAATGTGTCATTAGGCAATTTCATCGTTGGGCAAACATCACAGAGTGTAGCTACACAAACCTAGATGGTATAGCCTACTATATACCTAGGCTACGTGGTATAACCTATGGTTCCCAGGCTATGAACCTGCTCAGCATGTTACTCTACTGAATACTGCAGGCAACTGTAACACAATGGTAATTATTTGCGTATCTAAACACAGAAAACATACAGTAACAACAGGCAGCAAAATCTGATGTCATTTATGTGGTCTGTCATTACGCAACACATGACTGTATATGGAAGGATGTGCATAGATTACACAAAAATACTACACCATTTTATAAAAGGGACTCGAACATCCTCAGATTTTAGTATCTGCAGGGGGTCCTGAAACCAAGCCCCCATGGATACTGAGGGACCACAGTACATTAAAAAAATTATAAGTGACAGTAGCTATCTCCAGTTTTGAGGATGATGGCAAGTTCATTTCCTTCTTCATACTCTTCTATATATTTTACATTTCTACAATAAGCATTTCTTCACAAAATTTAAAAAAAATCTGCTCTAACTTGGCATTTGTCCTAGTTTTAGTTGTATCACTTCTATGCTTTTTGTCTATTTGTGGACTCAATACCTTCTAACTAGGTAGAAAAACTTATCAAGAATTCCATATTATTTCCTAGAAAATAAATGAGGAGAATTCTCCTAAAGGATATTAGATACTCGTGAACAAAAACAGAAAGTCCTCTTTTGTTTTTAACGTAGAAATAACCACAAAGAATATACACTTGTTCAGAGTATTCTAGGCTGTAAATAGAGAGAGAAGAGAAGCAATATTGAAAAGCTGAAGATTCTTAGAGGTGGGGCTCCAAATTTCTCAGTAGTAGTGTGATCAGCATTCACTGTCTTATACAAAAATAAGATTATCAAAGATCCCATTTGCAAACTTTCTGAGTTTAGAAGTAACAAAAGTCTGTTTATTCATTCATTATTTCAATCTGAAAGTACTTATGAAATACCATATTAAAAACAATCAGGATTTATCAAGCCCACAAATACAAAATAAACTTCACAATGTTAACAAGTTTCTTCATCAAACAGTGACTTTGAATTAAACAGTTCAAATTCTAAATTCTCCTGATGATTGATGCAATAATAGCACTTACGCCTCCTTTAGTTTGACTTGAATAAATGTTTAAACTTTTTGTTTACTGGTGCTCCATGAAGAGACCCTCAGCAATCACATGTTTGTACCAAAGCCCTCTAGTTTCTCATGAGGAGATGGGGGCATAGACCTATTTCTTACTACAGGAATGGCTTGATGAATAAGACACACACACATGCAAACATAAACACATACACTCCATAAAAGCAAAACACAATTGCAATAATACCTTAACAGGTCACACCCATGATCAAGTAAAAGCATCCAGCCATTTTTCAATACATCACCACAAAGGTGGTAAGTGATATGGTGTCCTAATAATCACCTCTTACTGAGCTGCATTGACAAATGTACATTAACTCTCTAATATGCTCTGAATCTAACCAAAATATGGAGCACTGAAAGAGAATGGAGAACGTGATATAATCACAGGAGTAGCAATGAGAAAGAACTGTCTGCTACATTAGTAATGTGTGAGCCTAAAATGAAAAGTAGATTCTAGCGTGTCGTATCATCCTACCACCCACTACACAATCCCAGAACAAAAGACTAGATGGAAAGAAAATACATCAAGATGTCTCAGCAAAGAGAAACCCTTCAAATTAAAAACCCCAATCCATAATGCTGCCACAGAAATCCTTCTTTCCAGATGTTCTTTTACGAAGGGCTGGCTGGCTCCATGTCTGTGCAGACGCTATGCTGAAGAAAGAGAGGAAGACTAGCACCTTATTTTGTCCCTGAGAATATAAAAAGCACCCTAAGCAACATAGAGAACAAGAAATAAAAAAAATTATGATGTAATCTACTAAGGAACTTGAGATCTAGTTAATAAGACAAAAAACATATAACCAACACTCATACAGGCACACTGTTATTTAAAAATACAGCAGCTTGCTGGGTGCAGAAGCTCATGTCTATGATCCCAGTGTTTTGGGAGGCTGCAGTGATTAGACTGAGTGAGTCCAGGAGTTGAGACCAGCCTGGGAAACATGGCAAGACACTGTCTCTACAAAAACTAAAAATACTTAGTCGAGTGTGGTGGCACATGCCTGTAGTCCTAGCTACTCAGGAGGCTAAGGCAGGTCGTTAGAGCCCAGGAGTTTCAGCTTATGGTGAACTGTGATCACATAACTGCACTTCACAGCTTGGGCAACAGAGTGAGACCCTGTCTCAAAAGCAACAACAACAAAAATATACAGTAGCAAAAGGAAGGAGAACTCAAGGAGAAGGACTATAATTTATTAACTAAAGTATGCAAACACCAACAAAGTTTTTTAAACCTTTGAAGAATGTCCAGATTCATATTTGGCTCAATCACATTTCTATAAAAATGAGCACAAATGAGATCTGATATTCTAGAGAATAAAGTTAAATAAAAACACACTTGGTGCTTGACCTTGGTGAAACCAAGATGCTTCATGTTTACTGGTCCTGGTTTAATTTTACCATTTAACTCTACATATGTACCAATATTAAAAATTCAATTCACAGGCTGGGCGTGGTGGCTCATGGCTGTAATTCCAGCACTTTGGGAGGCCAAGACCGCACCATTGCACTCCAGCCCAGGCGACAGTGCGAGACTCCGTCTCAAAAAAATTCAATTCACTACATGTCAAAATGTTTACCGTTATATGCTATTTAAAATGAAACAACGAACATTATACAAAAAATACAAGCATTTAAAACATTCTTAAATAAACTGTTAATTCCATTTTTTGTTATCTCAGAATACTGCAGAATAATAGGGGCACACTTCATGCAAGTACTATCCTATGAGACCAATGAAAAGAAGTGCACTCTATGAACAGGAAATGTCAGGAAAGGCTTCTCTAAAGAGGTCATGGATGAATGGACTCTTAGGAGCTGAACATGACTTTGTCAGAAGAACATGATAGAAGCCCACTCTGGATAAAAGGAGCAAGTGGCAAGATTCAAAGTGACTCATCAAAGGGTAGAACTATATTAAGTAAAGAAGCCAATAAGAGCCTTCCAGGGAAAGAGAACAGGACCAAAGGTAGAGACCTCCAAACACAATGGGGCCAGAAAGCTGAAAAGGTAAACTGGAGCTAAATAAGAAAAGGATTTATATATCATATACTCTCAAGATTCTTTATTTTTCTTTTTATTTATTTTTTCTTTTTTTGTAGAGACAGGGTCTTGCTTTGTCGCACAGCTTGGTTTCAAACTCCTGGCTTCAGGTGATTCTTCCATCTTGGCCTCTCAAAGTGCTAGAATTAGGCATGAGCCATTGCATTTGGCCTCAAAACTTTTAAAAATCACACATAGCACTGGGGAAAAGAATGAGTTACATTTCTAACATACATAATGTATTTAAAAATTAATATATGCGTTACTGGCAAAATATTTTGTATTCATTATGAAATATACACAAAATCCCCAGAAACTTAAAAGGGTAAGATAACAGTATTTTCTTAATATGTCCTGGAGATTGTTTTGGGCTAAACAAATGGTCTTGCTAACTACTGTCAGACAGGCCTACAAGCGATTAATTCCAAAATCAGATTCATCATTTCTTGGCAGACATTCTCCATCTCAATTGATTGGCTTCTAGCTACTCATTCTATACAGTAAAGCGACTCATCCAGTGTCTTGCATATACATTTTGTAACTACTTTTATCTTTTAAGATTGGACAAAGAAATTACTTGTTCAAAGTGAGTGATTCTGAGGATAAATTTTAATTGTCTGATTGTTCTAACTTCAAGCTAACTTGATTTAACTTTTCTTACCTTTATTCTCCCTTTGTTCTGATTCTTTAGCTTACTTGTTTATACTTATTTTAATATATTTACATATTTTGGTAAGCACTTTTTACATCCAGGTATGGAATAAATACTAATAGCATTTTGTAAGCAATAGGAACAAAGGTTTTTTGAAGATTTACAATAACAACAACAGCAATAGGATGCTACTAACATTACTATTTTTCAGAGCACCAGACACTAGGCAGAGCCCTTTTTATATATTATCTCACTTAATACTTTTATAAATCTGTAAGTTATCTATCAAGACAGATATACAAAGGTCATACAACTTGCCCAAAGTTACACAGGACACTAAGTAAGCTGACAGAACAGGCACTCTTATTTTCTTTGGCAGGCAATATACTCTAAGGTTACAATTATGGTGGTTGACATTTTCTAGGAGCATCCATTCTGATGAGAGAGATATTTAAATAAACAATTACACCGCAATACAGTATAATTGTAATTAAAGTCAGCATAATGAGCGCTTACAGGCACACAAACAAGATATTATGGGAGTGCAGATATCTGCTTAATCCTTCCCAAGAAAAAAATCAGAGTCCTCCATGACATGATGTGAAATTAAGTCTTAAGACTTTTGTTAAGAGGACAAAGAATAAAAGTACATTTTAAGTAAAAGGAATCGTATATACAAGAGATGTACATAAACACATGGTTTCTTCAATGGTCAGCAAATTTGTTCAGTATGGCCAAAAAAATAGGAAATACATAGAAAACAGGTAAAAGATAAAGTTGGAGAAGTGAACAAAGTCCAGATCTATGCTGTCCAACTAGGGACATGTGGTTATTTACTTGTAAATTGTGCTCAATAGCTCAATGCTATGGCTAGCTAGCTGCTATCAATTTCGATGGCACAGACATAAAATATTTCCATCATAACAGAAAATTCAACTAAACAAGACTGGTCTAAACTATGAAGGTCCTTATATGCTAGATTACTGGAATTTTTCTGTAACTGATGGTAGGCCATGAACAGATTTAAGAGTTTAAAACAAGTGACATTGTTAGAGCTTCACTTAGAACTGACAGAAGCAAAATAAATGGACTAGTTAGTGGCAAGGGTATAGGGGAGGATGTAGAAAGCAGGGCTAGCGATAGGGAAACAAGTTCAGAGAGAAGATAAAAAATTTTAAATCAAATAAACAAACTGATTAAGTAGGTATCTTCTGATAAAGAAATTAAACAATACTTTTCAGGTTTTCTAATTTTTCAAAATCTCTTAAAATGAAACAATAGTGCTTTTACAGTGAAAGGTGGCTGGGAGAATTTAAGAGACGTGATTAAAACAGTCCTATGAAGAAAAAAGTGAACACTAAAGATATGACATGGGCAAATTAAGTGAAAAGCACAAATTCTGAAACATGTGAAAGGAAGAATCTATAGATATTATTGAGTGATTAGACTGTGAATACACACACGTTCTAAAAATTTCAACAACCACCCCCTAAGAAAGGGAAACCTGGTATTACAATACCCTCATTTTTAGAGGTGAAGCACCAAAGATTTAGATGAACTGTCCTCATCATTCAGTTAGTGAAGCAAGAATTCAAGATAGATGGCTCATCTAAATACTGGACTTTTTATACTTGGCTTGATTACTCATCCTGCTCACTAAATATTGCTCTTGATCACCTTTCTGCTATCTAAATACCAAAGTCATCTGCCTCAAAGATCAAAGCTCTGAAATTTCTGAGACTATATGAAGACAATTAAATTTGTTGCAAACTCTAAAAATATTTGAATATTTTACAAAAGAATATGAATATACAAGTGACTAATAAGTATATGAAAAGAGGCTCAACACTGTAAGTCATCAGGGATACGTAAATTAAAATCAAAATGAGATACCACTACATAACTATTAAAAATTTTACAAATAATAATAATAAAATCTGACAATATCAAGTGTTGGTGAGGATGTGGAAACTGTCATTTTCAAAGAACACAAATTATGTAAAATGCAACAGCCACACTAAATAACAATTTTGGTAGTTTCTTACAAAGTTAAGCATACATTTGCCATATGACCAGTCACCCACTCCTGCATATTAACCTAAGAGAAATGGAAGAATATGTATCAACAAAGATTTGTACATAAATGTTTACAGTAGCTTTATTTGCAATTCCCCAAAACTGGAACAATCCAAATATTCATAAACAGGCAAACAGAGAAACAAATGGTGGTACATTCATATAATGAAATAATACCCACAAGAGAGGGGAAAAAATACAATTAATGCACACGACAGGGAAAGGTCTCAAAATCATTATAATGAGTGAAAGAAGCTCACCCTCCAAAAAATCCACAATATATGATACCATTTACATAAAATTCTAGAAACTGAAACTAATCCACAGTGACAGAAAGCAGATAAATCATTGCTTGAGGATGGGGATTTAGAAAAGATGAATTACAAAGGGAGACGACAAAACTTTAGGGTGACGGAAGTAATCATAATCTTGAATATGGTGATGGTTTCAAAGGTTTATTATACATATGTCAAAACTGATCAAAATCAAAATTTCATTAAAAAATTTTTTTTTTTTTTTTTTTGAGATGGAGTCTCACTGTGTAGCCCAGACTGGAGTGCAGTGGCATGACCTCCACCTTCTGGGTTCAAGTGATTCTCCTGCCTCAGCCTCCCGAGTAGCTGGGATTACAGGCAAGCGCCATCATGTCTGGCTAATTTTTGAATTTTCAGTAGAGACGGGGTTTCACCATGTTAGCCAGGATGGTCTTGAACTCCTGACCTCAAGTGATCCACTTGCCTCAGCCCCCAAAGTGCTGGGATTTCAGGCATGAGCCACCACGACTGGCCTAAACTGTGCACTTTAAATATGAGTAGTGCATTAACTTTAACAATATCTCAATAAAGTGATAAGAAATTGTATCAAAAAAATTGTTGCAAACTCAGAGCAATACTCAACAGAGCTTCTAAAATGTTACTACCATTACAGAAGTGCTCATTCCACATTAAAAAAGTCACATTAAGATTACGGTTCATGTTTATACAAAGCAATGTACAACAAAACTATAAAAATATTTCATATGAATAAATCATCTTTTTCAGTCATTCTAAGAATTTAGTTAGAAAATAACTAAAATGGAGGCAAAATCTTTAATACAAACCCTTGTACAAGTTGGGTATTAAAGAATAATTATGATAAACAACAGTAACAACTTTATTTTACCCTTCAGCACTCTAGAAAGAAAAAGTAGATGATGGTTTACACATTAAGGGAAAAAAAAAAACAAACTCAAATTTACACTGCTGTGTAAAAGAAGAAATGATTCCTCCTGATCTTTTTCTCTCTGAATTGCTGACAACAGAACAAAAGACATAGAGAACCCTATAAAGGCCATTAAACCAATTCTCTACTTGCTGCTCTCATAAACATGATTAAGATTTTTGCTACACAGCATCCTTACCTAGACCAACTGCCAATATTGTAGGACACTGGCCAGATGCACAGGTGTTACATAATTGGTAGCATTAATTAAAGATAAATGAAACCTTCAATACCATATTTTCTAAGTTAACTGAAATATATCCTTTTTAGGAAAAAAATAATTCCATTAATTCAAGAAACAGCACACGTACATAACATGACCAAAAAGCTTCTCTAACCCGGTCTCACAGTTAATAAATCAGTTTTGTCTAACAGGAATCAATTTCTCCTTTTCATGATTTGTCAAACGCTTGACAGTACTTAGGATCACCATCTAACACTAGGTATGCATGCAAAAATGCCACTAAGCGTTATCAAACAAAAAGAATCCCTAAGGAGTATGCCTATTGCTCTTTCTGATCCCAGGAAATCAGTATCTCTAGAAGACAACAACTCTCAGTACAGAGGAGGGCTAAAAGCAAATGAGTCATGAGCATGATCCACAGCTAAGAGAGAAAATATGAAATCTGTCTAGGATTCATGGCAGGACACCAAAAAAATCTGGGAAAAGAAGATACTAAAGTTGAGACTAGAATGAGCAAGCAATCAAAACACACTCTAGCTCATACAAGGAAAACTAAATATTACAATTAAAGATTCTTTCATTTATTAATTCTACCTCTTGACATTTTTTCTATAGGAATGAAAATGTGGGCATACGTTGTACTTGGCACCTTAATTTTTAAAAAATAAGGAAAAGGCCGGGCGCTGTGGCTCATGCCTGTAATCCCAGCACTTTGGGAGGCTGAGGCGGGCAGATCACAAGGCAGGAGATCGAGACCATCCTGGCTAACATGGTGAAAACCCGTCTCTACTAAAAATACAAACAATTAGCTGGGCATGGTGGTGGGCACCTGTAGTCCCAGCTACTAGGGAGGCTGACGCAGGAGAAGCGCTTGAACCCAGGAGGCAGAGGTTGTAGTGAGCCAAGATCCCGCCACTGCACTCCAGCCTGGGAAACAGAGCGAGACTCCATCTCAAATAAATAAATAAATAATGAAGAACTGGAAACAATGTAACTTATCAAATATCAAGAACTGAATAAATTATAGCATATTATTATAATGGAGTAATGCGCAGTCATTAGGAATAATGGAAAAAACATTTAATAACATTCAAAGATGTTTAGTTTATATATTTGTTTTTAAAAGTTACAAAAATTTATATTTAAGTTTTTAATAGTTAGCAAAAACCTTACAGATTTATCTGTATATTGAAAAGCTTTATCCAAGAATATGCAAAATGTCATCAAATAGTTATATAACTGTGTAATGGGAACAATTTGTTTCTAATTTTTCAAAAAAAGACATATTATTATTATTATTTTTTTTTTTTTTTTTTTTTTTTTTGAGACGGAGTCTCGCTCTGTCGCCCAGGCTGGAGTGCAGTGGCGTGATCTCGGCTCACTGTAAGCTCTGCCTCCTGGGTTCACGCCATTGTCCTGCCTCAGCCTCTCCAAGTAGCTGGGACTACAGGTGCCCGCCACCATGCCCGGCTAATTTTTTTTTTTTTTTTTTGTATTTTTAGTAGAGACGGGGTTTCACCGTGGTCTCGATCTCCCGACCTCGTGATCCGCCCGCCTCGGCCACCCAAAGTGCTGGGATTACAAGCGTGAGCCACCACGCCCAGCCACATATTACTTATATAGTAAAGCAAAATATGTCACCTCAATTGGTGATGGGAAATTTACTATACAAAGAGAAAGAAATTGTTAAATAGTAAGAACAGGAAATCTTGTGTGGCTCTGGATATGATAAATTTTAGGACTATTTCATATTCTTGTATTGAATCAATGCAATTAGGCAAATGCGACAAATATCAGAGCTGCCTTAATTCTAACACTTATTCCAGTACAAACAACTCTCGAAATAATCTTTCTTATTCCTAACACCTAACATGAAATGAATAAATATCTGTTTATGACACCCGAAAGAACTAAACACATCCTTGGGAATTTCACTATATTCAGCCATCCTTTTTATTATTATTTTTAACAAATGCAAACAAGAGGAAATGTTCTGTACTAATTGTTTTAATATTCTAGAAATCGTGAGTACTTTGGTAACTATGAAACCTCTCCCCTCTAAAATACACGATTTTTTTAGATTACCCTTATTTCTTGATTTAACTACTTTTCAGTCTAAAAACAAGCTACTCACAAGTACAAAATTAAAGACTTTTGAAGACACAGCTTAGTTTTGTTTTTTTTTTTTTTTCAACGTAGTTTTGCTCTTGTCGCCCAGGCTGGAGTGCAGTGGCGTGATATTGGCTCACTACAACCTCTGCCTCCCGGGTTCAAGCAATTCTCCTGCCTCGGCCTCCCAATTAGCTGTGACTACAGGCATGCACTACCACACCCGGCTAATTTGTGTATTTTTAGTAGAGATGGGGGTTTCACCATATTGGCCAGGCTGGTCTTGAACTCCTGACCTTGTGATCCGCCCGCCTAGGCCTCCCAAAGTGCTGATATTACAGGCATGACCCACTGTACCCGGCCTAATAACTTTTTTCACTATTTAAACAACAACAAAAAAGCAAAAACAGAACTCCCACTGGTAAGAGCATTCCTAACCAATTCAACCAAACAGACGCATTTAAAAAGATTATATATTTACCTGCCCCAAACTTTTACATACACAGCCCAGCGTGTTGATATTACCAAAGACACATGTAAATTAAAGATACTATATATGAAAATTAAGGAAGATTCATGAACTGTTCCTAAATATACTTACAGAAAGATAGCTGTTAACCTCCACATCATCAGTAATGGTTTGGCGCTCTCCTTTATAGTTGATTTTCCGAAATCTTCTTCGGGATTGTCTGGCAGGAATTTCTCTTTGTAGAATATTATCTTCATTATCTTTGGCATTCTCTACCTGAAACACATGTTCATATTCCTGATTAAATATCAAATTTTTCCATATTATTGACAGTCTATGGAGTCTTAACAGGCTCATAAGGAAGCTTCATTTACTTCTTACAAGAAACTGCCTCAAGAAAACAGTCTGTATAGCACAACACTCATGAGTTAAAGATTAAAGGTGATGTTATTATAAAGATCTGGAGACCACAGTTCCCATCCAGGAAACACTCTCTCTTGTGCACATAAACATACATCCTCTAAGTAAAGTCACTTACCAGAAATGAAGGCTGTTAACTACACCTACACATTCAATAATTACAACTTCAGAGTTCCTCTAATTACAAACTGCCTGATTATACACATATTTTACTTAGCAAACAATCCTGGTTATGGTTTTAGTTAATTGTTAAAAAGTAAAACAAGAAAACTTTATGCAATATTCTTTAATTTTCAACTTAATGCATGACAACGGTCACAAGCAAGGCTGGCATCTTCTAAGTAAGAAAATAAAATGGAAAATTAACATTTGTTAAGAGTTTAAAATAGGCCAGCATGCATATATATTAAGTACTTAGTTCACACAACAGCCCTGTAAGCAGGTATTACTATCTCTACTTTGTAGACAAAGAAAAACCCAAAGATATTAGTGACATTCCAGTCTCACAACAGTGATACTTATTAAAGGTGAGTTGGCAACCTGGCAACAGAGCAAGACCCCATTTCTACAGGGGAAAAAAAAATAAGCCAGGCATGGTGGTGTGCACCTGTAATACCAGCTACTTAGGCAGCTGAGGTGGGAGGATCAACTGAGCCCAGGAGTTCAAAGCCGCTGTTAGCTATGACTGCACAACTGCACTCCAGCCTGGGTGACAGGACAAAAACCCTGTCTCAAAAAATTAAAAAAAAAAATTTTTTTTTAAAGGTGAGGAGCAATATAGACCTATCTAGCTCAACAGCTTATGCCACTGATACAAGACTGCACTGCCTGTCCAATCACAGACCATAATTTTTTAAAGTAACTATTTTTATAAAGCTATATTGATATGCTCTAAAAATCTACCTTTATAACTAAGCTCACATCTAATAAATAATAAATGGTGGTTTTAATTTTCCCCCATAACTACTCTTTCTGCTAATGTCAGAGCTCTTGATATTACCAAAAATTTCCTAGGCACCCATCCAAACACAGTGGTGCCCCCTTATCTGAGGGGGATACATTCCAAGATCCCCACTAGATGCCTGAAACTGCAGACAGTACCAAATTCTATATATGCCATGTATTTTTCTGTATTTACATACCTATGATAAAGTTTAATTTATAAATTAGGCACAGAAGAGATTAATAATAAAATATAATAATATACTACAATAAAAGTTATGTGGGGGTGAGGGGGCACAATGGCGAGTTCCTGTAGTCCCTGCTACCAGGGAAGCTGGGGCGAGAGGATCACTTGAGCCCAGGAGTTAACGTCCAGCCTGAGCAACACAGCAAGACCCTGTCCCTTAAAAAAAAAAAAAAAGTTATGTGAATATGGTCTCTCTTTTTTTAACTTTTATTTTAAGTTCAGCAGTACAAGCACAGGTTTATTACGCAGGTAAACTTGTGTCATGAGGTTTGTTATACAGATTATTTCAGCACTCAGGTATTAAGCCTAGTGCCTGTGAGTTATTTTTCCTGATCCTCTCCCTCCTTCCAGCCTCCACCAAAAGGCCCCAGTGTGTGTTGTTCCCCTCTATGTGTCCATGTGTTCTCATAATTTAGCTCCTCTCTCTTTCAACAGTACGACAGTCCTAAAAATGTGAAAAGTGAAACTGCAGATATGGGGGTGTGGGAGACTACTGTATCATATCAACATTCTCAACACCCCTGCCTGTCTTCCAAATCTTTGGTTCAATTCTCTCTCAGATCGTCAATTCTCTATAAATCCCTCCCATAATGCTCTTTCATTCCCATTACCACCTCCCCTTAATTTAAGTCTTAATCACCTCAGTCTCAAACCACAGCAATAGGTGATCCTGCTGCTTTAGGCATATTCCTCTCCAATTCTATCCTGCATGGTCAAACAAATCACCTAGATAATGACCATTACTCAGGTTTCCTGTTCAAAATGCCACAACGGACCTCTAATGTTTACACCAAATAAATTTTAAACTCTTACATTTGATATTCAAAGCCATTATAAACTCCATCCCCAAAATACTTTTATCACCTTATCTTACACGTACAATCCTGGAAAAGCTGCTCCCTTATTTGCTTTCCCACAAAAATTCTAATTAGATATACAAAATTTCCTAATGATTTCTAAGAGTTGATGTCTAATCTGTTTTGTTCAGGTGTGAATTCAAGAATAAGTAGCAGCCAACTCAATGTGACTATTCATGTGCCCCTATATATAACTTATAATCTGCCAAGTAACTTATTTCTTCAATTTGTGTTATCATACCCATTCTGTCTTCACATGGTATCATTTAGCCACTACCTATCTCAATGGCCATCTCTTCCATAATTATAAAAGACATTCCTCTCCTTAGACATCGATTGGCTTATTGTGCATACACACCTAGACTTCTCAGAAATGGGACATGTTCTCTACTGCCTTCAGACCTTTACATATGCAGCTGTCACTTCTGGCTAAAAGCCCATTCCCTCTTTGCCAACATATTGGCCTCCTACCTTCATCTTACGACCTAGCTCAACCAATCCCTTTACTCCAGAAAGATATTACCCCTTCTATAGCACTAAGCATACCAACCTCAGTAATAAGATAACAAGTTCTCTAAGGCAGGAACTGTATTATGTAATATTATATTCATCTTTGTTCACCTAATATTCAAGACATTTGCCAAAATGGGTGTTTGTTTAAATTTTCCCTTTTGCCTCAAATACATTAGGTCCTTGGAATTATGTATAAGGTCCTCAAAAGGTATACACAAGGCCATATACCAGAACTGTAGCTTATCTCATTTAAGGTTCACAATAACCCTACTGCGAACATAGCTACTTTTCCTATTGTAATAGATGGTACAGAGTCTCATAAAAGTTAATCCACAGGCTGGGCAGCATGGCTCACGCCTGTAATCCCAGCACTTTGGGAGGCTGAGGTGGGTGAATCATGAGGTCAGGAGTTCAAGACCAGGCTGGCCAAGATGGCAAAACCCCATCTCTACTAAAAACTACAAAATTTAGCCAGGCGCGGTGGCAGGCACTGTAATCCTAGCTACTCGGGAGGCTGAGGCAGGAGAACTACTTCAAACTGGGCGGCAGAGGTTGCAGTGAGCAGAGATTGTGTCACTGCACTCTAGCCTGGGCAACAAGAGTGAGACTCCGTCTCAAAACAAGAAAAAAAAAAAGTTAATTCACACAAGTAGGTGAATTAGGACTTAAAACCCAAGTGTGACTAAAAAGTTCAACTTCATATTGCTCTATCCCAAAAGATAAAACAGATTATCTACTTCAGGCAAAAGTCCAATATTATATGATTCTTATGTCTTTTAATATGTACCACTTATTGAGCAATGCAGAGATTTAAACGATAAAGGCTTTACAGAGTAAAAATGGAAGTCAAATAAATTTAGGAAAAGGCTTTCTACGTTTCAAAATCTTGGGAAAAGTATCAAATGCAAAGAAAAATCTAATCATGACTTTTATTCCAGGAATATAAAGACTTAAATGCCCTTAACAAAGTTCCCACTGAATATAACTGAATTGTGGTATTTAAAACATTAAAGCCTGCATTAAAAACAATGTAAGATTTTTAAAAAATAAAACCACAAACACAGCTGAAATGGCACAAAAGGTACAGAATCCAAAGGCCAAGAACGATGTGAAAGCAAGAATACTTGAACTTGGGAAACCAATAAAGCCCTGGATCTACCAGACAGTTTCTGTCAAACCCTAAAGAAAAGATTTTTCACTCTGATGTTTGTAGGGAGTGAGATAGACAAGAGATGAAACAAGAGACTCTACCAAAGTTGAGGAATCTAATAGAAACCTACTCATAAAGCTCATCCCAAACAGCTACACCCTCATTGCAAGGGTAAGCAAGATACAAGCAGAAGGGGACAGGAAGAAAACTTGCCTGGCACTGGGAAAAGAAGAGGAGGGGAAGCAACTAAGCAAAACTTGCCTTCCCCTGAGAATTCAAAACTACAAGCCATCCCTCATCCAGATCTGTAGTTTGAATTCGTAATACCTCAAGCATGCAAGCAAATTGAAAGACATTCAGCACTATTAATATACAATAGCAGAAATAACAAATGCAAAACTTTCTTACAAAAATGCAACTTCCTTTTTTGTTTTGTTTTGTTTTTTGAGATGGCATTTTGCTCGTGTCACCCAGGCTGGAGAGCAATGGCGCAATCTTGGCCCACTGCAGCCTCCACCTCCCAGGTTCAAGTAATTCTCCTGCCTCATCCTCCCAAGTAGCTGAGATTATAGGCAAGCACCACCACGCCCGGCTACTTTTTGTATTTTTAGTAGAGACGGGGTTTCACCATGTTGGCCAGGCTGATCTCGAACCCCTGACCTCAGGTGATCCACCTGCCTCAGCCTCTCAAAGTGCTGAGATACAGGTGTGAGCCACTGCACCAGGCCAACAAAAATGCAACTTTAACATAAACCTCAAAGTATTACTGTACCTAAAGTTCCAAGACATATGAACTCACAGACAAACATAAAAAAATCCCAACTACATCAAAATCATGTAAGAAGCAAGACATAATTAAAAATAATGAGCCCCCCCAAAAGCAGAATGACACTTGCAAATACTCCAATATACCGAAAGTATTAAGAGAATAGAAAGCCAAAATTTAAAAACTTTCAAACAAAAGAAAACTTGAAAATGAGCCAGAGATGATAAACAGCAACCAAGCAGGTGAGGCTTGACCAGGACAAGAAAGCCCTAAGTGCTCTCCTCCTCACTGCCAGGCTAGCAAGCAGTGAGGAACAACCAATAGCAATCTACATTTGGAGGAGAGATGAGAAGATGAAGAGACCCTGCTGAAGCACAAGAGCACAGAGAAGGCCTAAAACTGAGTGGAGCAGAAACACTGACAGAAAAATCTTCCAGCAAACTCAAGGACAAAGTAACACTAAACAAATTTGAAACCACTGGTGCACCGTAACAGCAAGAGAATCCAAACCTAGCTCAACTCCAGTAGAAATGTGTTCATCTCTAGGCTTAAAAGCTATAGCCCTATACCCAATGCCTAACATTAAATCCAAAATTATAACTCACATAAAAAAGGAAAGGTAAAAGAAAACAAAACAAAAAACAAAAACCAAGAGACAAAGCAATCAACAATCTACAAAAATTAGAGTAGATCTAGATGCTAGAACTACCAGACAGAGAACTTCAATCAACTATGATTAAATATGTTATAGGTTCACTGGAAAAGGTATAGACAACACACATAGACTGATAATTTTAGCAGACAAAGGAAAAATATAAAATAAAAATGAAAATGTTAGAAACGAAAGACATAGTAATAGAGATGAGGAATGTCTTTGATATGCTCATTGGCAGACTCAACACAACTGAGTTAAGATCAAGGAAATTAAACATAGGACAATAAAATTACCAAAGAGAAAGAGGAAAAGAGTTAAATAAGAAAAATGAAGGAACTGAACGGCATATTAAGATGCAACTAAAAAGGGAGTTAGCAAACTGGGAAGATAAATCCAGAAGATTTACTCAACATACAGCACAAAGTCATCAAGAAGAGGTGAAAAATAAGAAAGCTAAGAGGAAAGGTTGAAAAAAAATTTCAAGATGATAGAACAAGACAATATTTAAGGAAAAAAAGAATTTTTGATGCCCAAAGCAGTCCAAAAAATCCAAAACAGGATAATGAAAAACTACGATACCAAATTACGGAGAAAATATAAACAGAAGACTTTTAATGCAGCCAGAAAGAAAAAAGAGATCAGGAAGGCAATTAGATTAATGTCTGACTCCTCAAAATACGATGAATGTAAAAAAAGAGAATGTATCAATTGTGTTAATAAAAAATAATTCTCCTCCTAAAGTTGTATCAATGGCAAAAACAATCCTCCAAGAATGAAGAAAAATAAAGTTATTTTCAGACAAAAAAGAAAAAAAATACCTGAGATACTTAACAACAAAAGATCTTCAGGAAAGAATTTTTAACGGGTGTACTTTAAACATAACACAAGTGTTACCATTAGGACGCTCTCATATACAAGAAAGAACTAAAAGCAAAAAATATTAAATACGTGGTTAAACAGGAATAAATAATGACTGCATAAAACAGTAAGGCAAAATTTACAGAATACATAAAGCTAAAATACTGGACAATAGGAATTACATTTGGATACTAACATTAAACTCTTATCAGTTTAGCTACTTATTAGCCTCAGGTGTTTTTAAGTAGGGTTTTTTTTTTTTTTTTTTTTGAGACATAATCTCACTCTGTCGCCCAGGCTGGAGTGCAGTGGCACAATCTTGGTTCGCTGCAACCTCCACCTCCCGGGTTCAAGTGATTCTCCAGCCTCAGCCTCCCACATAGCTGGGATTACAGGCGCCTACCACACCTGGCTAATTTTTGTATTTTCAATAGAGATGGGGTTTCACCATGTTGGCCAGGCTGGTCTCGCACTCCTGATCTCAGATGATCCACCCGCCTTGGCCTCCCAAAGTGCTGGGATTACAGGAGGGAGCCACTGTGCCTGGCCTAAGTAGGAATTTAAAAATAGTCAGAATTAGCACTAAAAGAAGAGACCAAACACCATTTCTACAAGAGTATGGTGGGGAGGAGAGGAAGGAAAAAAGAACTTAAAATAAAGGAGGGCAAAAAAAAAACAAAAAACAAAAAGAGGGGAAAAAACAAGAACAAATACAAAGCACATAATGTGGTGAAAGTAAATTCAAACCTATCAGCAATCACAATGAATACAAATAGAAAAGTGTTTCCAGGTAAAAAGGAATCTCATGTCAAATATAGAAAAAGAAGAAACAGACCCCAAGTATTAAGGTTCACAGAATCCTGATATCTTTGAGAGAAGCTCAATAATTTTAAATATTTCTCTGCTTCCTAGTGAAGGAAATCCCAATCTAATAAATTTCTTGGTGTCCACACCTGCTATAAATCATTAACTTAACGAAGGTTTGTTATCCTTTTAGTGGGGAATAGGTACCTACTCATTATCATCATAATCTGAGCTCTATAACCACTAGGAATGGTTTAACTACTTGGATATTGCTGCTTCTAAGCTTTTGCAACGAACAACCCTAGGAAACACATTTGTTTTTCTTAAGGTGAAATAATTTGGTAAATACTTTTAAGAGAAAAAAATAGTCATGTGTCAATGCTGACATTTCCTATTGACGTTTTAGACTGGAGTTTTTCTTAACATCTTTAATTTTACACAACTCTTATGCTAAAGTAAAAATCTTGATTACTAATGACATTTATTTATGCATCTATTAGTTATATTAACTATAATTATAATTATAAATTTCAATTATTTCCAATTAAATGTATCAGAATTTTTCACAATATACACATAAATATTACCTATACATATATAAATGCTTTAAATTAACAAAATCAACATTACCACTAACATCCTGGTTACATCATCTTGGATACTAATATTTATATATAGTATAGATTTATGTATATGTGTTATGTTAATTATAATTAGTTACATATAACGTGCATCTATATACACACATATACAGCCATGTGTCACTTAACGATAAGGATACATTCTGAGAAATTACTTGTTGGGCAATTTCGTCATTGTGTGAACATCATAGAGTGCACTTACACATAGACAATACAGCCTACTACTTATCTAAGCTATATAGCATGGCCTATTGGTCCTAAGCTACCAACCTGTAAAGCATGTTACTGTACTGAACACCGCAGGCAATTATAACACAATGTTAAGTATCTGTGTATCGAAACATAGAAAAGGTGCAGTAAAAACACAGTATTATAATTTTATGGAACCACTGTCATACATGTGATCAGTCATAACCAGCAGTGATGACTGTACAGAAACCTGTAAAAAGACCACCAATAGGCTGGGCTCAGTGGCTCACGCCTGTAATCCCAGCACTTTGGGAGGCCGAGGTGGGTGGATCACCTGAGGTTAGGAGTTTGAGGCTAGCCTGACCAACATTGTGAAACCCCATCTCTACTAAAAATACAAAAATTAGCTGGGAGTGGTGGCGTGTGCCTGTAATCTCAGCTACTCAGGAGGCTGAGGTAGGAGAATCACTTGAATCCAGGAGGTGGAGGTTGCAGTGAGCCAACATCATGCCACTGCACTCCAGCCTGGGCAACAGATGGAGACTTCATCTCAAAAATAATACGAAGAAGAAGAAAAGACCACTAATAAAACCAACAATGAGACAAGTGGCTCTTTCTGTGCTAGGGGACATACTACATTAGGAATGTACAGTTAAAATACTGTCTCTTAAAGTCACCAGAAATAATAATTCTTGGTGGAATTATACCAAAATTTTATATATATTAAAATCACTTATTTTGTTTTTTGGGGGGAAGAGTAAATTTTTTCTCCTTTTGAATTGCTTTTAGTACATAAAAAGATTTACATGGCTCCCCTAAAATTGCTCTTCTTTCTCAGGTTTCTTCTACTTCTCCTTGCTTTTTTACTCTTTTAAATGGCACAAAATGCAAAACACAAAATAAACACTACACCTGATGGTATATTTCACTGGGATTTCATTATATTCATAAGGTAAACTAACAAAATGTAATATCCTTATTACGGTAACTCCATACCTAAGAACATGGTATCTCTTTTTTTGTTCAAGTTTAATTTTTTTATTTCAGGGGTATTTAAACACATTATTTCTGCACATTTATTAAGTTTAATCTTAAGTGTTTTATTTGTTTGTTGGTTTTATAGATGGAGTCTATGTTGCCTAGGCTGGAGTGCAGTGGCTACTCACAGACAGGAATAATTGGGACTACAGATGTGTGTCACAACACCCAGCTTAAGTATTTTTCATACAGTTTTTGTAAATGTATTCTTCTTCCCTTATGTGACATATGTTACAGATCAATTCCTTTATCTCTATTTTAAAAATATCCTGGGATTATGATGGGGATTGCACTAAATTTTAGACAAATTTTGAGATAATTTATGTCTTAAAAATATTGTCGTAACTGATTTAAAGAAGATCTAAAAACAACCTTTTACGGTTTTCTGTGTAAAGGTCTCCTAAAACTTTTTTCAGATTTAATCTGATGTATATAGATGGTTTTCATGTTTATAAATGGTACGTTTATAAAATCCAATTTTCTACTTACTTGTAAGGAGAAATACAATTGATTTCTATGTAAGAACAAGTATCCAACGACCTTGTTGAAATGACATAAATTTCAAAAGTTCACACTTAGGTAATTTGGGGTTTTCTACATACAAATCACATCATCTGTAAATCACAGTTTTATATTTTTTTCCAATCTCTTTTTTCCCCTGCCTAAATGCATCTCCTAGCCAATAGTTTTGGTATGGTGAGCTTTCTCCATATATTTCCAAATGTTGGGAGAAAGTTTTCAATATTTATTATAGGGTTTCTGCAGGTAACAATTAGGTTATAAAAGTTTCATTCTCTTCCTAGCTCGCTAAAAGCTTTTAAAATCATGAATGGGTTTTGATTATCAAGAGCTTTTTCTGCATCCATAGAAATTATTACCTGATTTTTTTTCTCTAATTATATCAATGTAGTGAATCACACATTCAAATGCTAAGTCAATTTGCGATTCTGGAACTAAATTCAATGTAGTCATGTTGTTTTATCCTCTGTATGTATTACTGAGATTCGACTACCTAAAATGTTAAGATTTTTACATTTATTTTCATTCAAAAATACTAACCTATAATACTGCTTTTGTATAATGCCCTTGTTGGGCTGTTACAAAAATTAAAATAGGCTCATAAAATAAGGCAAAGAAGTTAAACTTTTTCTATTTCCTGTTAGATGCTAAGTATTATTTATTGTTTAAATGTTTGGAAAAATTTACCAGTGGAGCCACATGGGTCTGAATTTCTAAATGAAAAGGTTTATAATTACAGATTCACCTTCTTTTCTAGATATTGGCTTGTGCAGATCTATTTGTGTGCGTACATGCCAGTTTGGTTTTTTTTTCTTCTCCCAAGGAATTTGACTAAAACTTCAAACTTACCTGCTTTAAGCTTTCCATACCATCTCCCGTATTACCATGTTTAAAATGTTTGCTAGATTGTAGTAGTGAATCCTTTTTCATTCCTGATACTGATTGTGTGACATGTTTTGTTTTTGATTATCTTTGATGGGTTTATCAATTTTCTTAGTCTTTTCTGAGACTCAACCTTGTCCTTTGTCAATCCTCATTATTCTAAGTTTGCTTTTATGCCACTGATACTTATTTTTATATTGATCCTTACTATTTCTTGGCTTGTGATTTCTATTCATATGCTGCTCTTTAATTTCTTGACATGAATACTTTACTTACTGTCAGCCTTTGCTCTTATAGCACTAGGGCTTAAATTTCACAACGAGAAAGGCTTACGCTGAATTCTACACATTTTAATAGGTCGTATTTATTCATTTAAAATATTTTCTAATTTTCTAAGTAATTCTTCTTTTACAAGCGATTTAGAGCATACGCCTGAATTTCAGAAGTTGTAATTTTTTTCTAGCTGTGTTTCTATAATTGGTTTTTAAATTAATTTCATGGTGGTCAGAAACTATAAAATTTTAACTACTGAAATTTTGAGACTTGCTTTATGTCCCAGCATATGGTCAAATTTAAAAAACATTCCATATGCACTTGAAAAGTAGGTGTACTCTGTTGTTGATAGGTGTAGTGTTCCCTGTATGTCTCTTAGGTAAAATGTGTACATGATGAGGTTCAAATCCTCAATATCCTTACTGACTCATGGTGGTTGCTTTGTCCGTTACTTTAGAGGTATATTAAAATCTCCTGGCCAGGCAAAGCGGCTCACGCCTGTTAATCCCAGCACTTTGGGAGGTCGAGGCAAAAGGATCACCTCAGGACAGGAGTTCAAAACCAGCCTGGCCAACATGGCGAAACTCTGTCTCTACTAAAAATACAAAAATTAGCTGGGCGTGGTGGCGCACATCTGTAATCCCAGCTACTTGGGAGGCTGAGGCAGGAGAATCACTTAAGCCTGGGAGGCAGAGGTTGCAGTGAGCTGAGATTGTGCCACTGCACTCCAGCCTAGATGACACAGCAAAACTCCCATCACAAAAATAAAAATAAAAATCTCCCAGTGTGATTGTGGGTTTGTCTAATTCTGGTTTTACTAAGGACAATTTTTGTTTTATATATTTTGAAGGCATGTAAAGCTTCAGGATTGGGTAACCTTGATACAATTAACCTTTTATCACTATATCGCACCATTCTTACATTAAATAATGCTTCTTGCCTAAAAGTATACTTTGGGCCAGGCATGGTGGCTCACACCTGTAAGTCCAACACTTGGGAGGTTGAGGTGGGAGGACTGCTTGAGGTCAAGAGCTCGAAATCAGCCTGTGAAACATAGCAAGGCTGTCTCTACTACAACAACAACAACAACAACAACAAATTAGCTGGGTATGGTGGGGTGCATCTGTAATCCCAGCTACTTGAGAGGCTGAGGAGAGAGGCTCACTTGAGCCCAGGAGTTCAAGGCTGCGGTGAGCTATCGCACCACCGCACTCTACTCTGGGCAAGGCTCTGTTTCTTTAAAAAAAAAAAAAGAAGTTAAAACAAGGAGATTACTTTATAATGTGTCAGATTAAGATGACTAACTTATCAAGTGATCAAGAATGTGTTCAGTAACAGACATTTCCAATCACCAGTGGAGTTATTCAAATCTGTACCAAATTCAAATTTGACCAGGCATTTTTAACAATTCTGAAAAATTTCACCTATTTTGGATTGTTTTCTCCTATAACTCATAAAGCATTTAAAATTATAGCAATCATCAGTAAATTTAAATTTTTGAAATTTAAAAATTACCAGCCATAAATATATATATTTGATGTGACTTTTTATTTTATATACTTGTTTTTCTGAAATACTGAAGATAAAATTGGAGATATAATGCTTCTTGACCCCAAAATATGTCAACATGTATCTGCTAACAATAAGGACTTTGTCTTACAGAACCACAGTATGGTTATCAAACTCAGGGAATTTGGTATTATCCAATCTGTAGTCCATATTTTGAATTCATCAATTGCACCAACAATGTCATTTATAGCTATGCCTATGATTTCTCGTTTTCTTCCTCCTCATATGAAAATATTACATAAAGTATATAAAACAAGCACTAAAACAGGATGTATAACACTGAAGTAAAAGCAGTATTTCTTTTGCATATAGTATGAGAAATACAAAATACAACTAAAAAGTGAGAAAATCAATACTGCCTGGGCAGTTTTCTTGCCATGTTCCTCAATACACACATTTAAAAGAAAGAATTCTGAGGCTCTAATAGGAATCCCATATATTCAGTGCTTAAAGAAAATAAATTTGAAACAATACATACTTCATCCTTGAACAAACTTGAATTCAAGAAACATTCACTGAATACTTACTATGCAGGCAGCACTCTGCAATACTCTCGGAGATACAAGTGGAATAAGACATAATCTTTGCCCTGTAAGAGCTTAAAATCCAGTTGCTCACATACAATTAGGGATAGTGAGTTCATGGTTATATAGATGATCCAGTTTAGGAAAGAGAAAACAAACTATTTGAAGATATCAATCTGACTATAGCACCATGAAATGGAAAAGTAGTTTAGTTTTGAGCCCTTACATTAAAATGCTTCATTAAGAATTCAATTTCTCTTCTTGACAGTTCAAATCTAATCAGATGACATGGTCATCTACATGAGACCCTAGTAGGACAATGAGTCCACTCGGTATATGCTGTTTTCTAGTCAGGTCACCTTAGAACAAGGTAAAAGCAAGCTGTGTTCTTGATTCTTCTAATACTTAAAAAAAAAAAAAAAAATTCTAAAGTTACATCAACTACTTAGCTCTTTTAAGAAAAAATAAAGAATTATTCCTTAAATACACCGTTAAATAAAAACTTATCTCAAATAATTAAAAAGTGAAAATACTAACACCATTTCTTACTTGCATCTAATTGTATGTCTTTTTACTTTTCTCTACTTCATTCTCTCTAGTCTAGGGCACAGACTATAGAATTCAAAGTTTATTGAAAAAGTAAAATTGAATGGGAAAGAAGAAATCACTTGAGGCTGGGCGTGGTGACTCATGCCTGTAATCTCAGCACTTTGGGAGGCCCAGGCGGATGGATCACCAGAGGTCAGGAGTTCGAGACCAGCTTGGCCAACATGGTGAAACTCCCATCGCTACTAAAAAATAGAAAAACTAGCTGGGCATGGTGCCAGGTGCCTGTAATCCCAGCTACTCAGGAGGCTAGGGCAGGAGAACTGCTTAAACCCAGGAGGTGGAGGTTGCAGTGAGCCAAGATCGCACCACTGCACTCCAGCCTGGGCACCAATGAAACTGTGTCTCAAAAAAAAAAAAAAAAAAAAAAAATCACTTGAAAGCTCATGGTCCCCTTTTAAAACTTTTAATTTTCTGGTAGAAGGGGTAAAAAAAATACCAAATCTGCAAATTATATATAAATGTATCATGTTTCACACACTCGAGGATCAAAAAAAGTCTGAATAGACAGAAATAGATAAACCGGGTAGATGGTTCTGATGCTACTTGATAAAATCTCTAAAAGGTCATAGTAATAAAACCTCCTTAAGTGTTTAAAGCCTACTACATTTAAAGTTAAAACTGAAGCATATCAAAAACAATTCAGCATTCTTTAAAGTTCTTACCACAATCATTTCTGAAGGCTCTAACACAAGACAATCACATCCTCTTTTTCCTCCAAACTGCTTACCAAAACTATAAAAACAGAAAAACAATTTCTTTAGCAAAGGTTATTAATAAAATATATCAATATAGGAAAAAAAACAAACAACAAAAAGAGCCCTGAGATGTTATCCAAGAAATTCTGATCCTGTCACTGATATTAAGATTTTCTAAAAAAGAAAGAAAAAAAAAAGAAACCTTTTCTCTTAATTGCCCAGATATAACTGATCTCAATACTATATGAAAATTCTTTTTAAACTTCTGCCTTTATCCCTAAAATTAGTTATAAAAGATACCTGTCTAATCTCAAATTTTTAACATCTGTCAATATATGTTGAACAAAGAAAAAAAATACACTTAGTAAAAATCTAATAAAAGTGATAACCTGATTAGGCAATTTAATAAAAGTAAATTATTATAATCTTTTGGGAGCAGTATTAAGACAACAGATATTAAAAATAAAAAAACTTAAAAAATATTCACACTTGAGTAGTCTCTTGGCATCCAACTGGGATTGGTTCCAGAATCCCCAAGGATACAAAAATCTACCAGTGCTCAAGCGCCTAACATAAAATGATGTAGCATTTGCATATAACCTATGCGCATCCTTCCATATGCTTTAAATCAACTTGAGATTTTTAATAATACCTAATACAGGGGAAATGCTACATAAATAGTTGTTGTACTTTATTGCTTAGGGAATAATGACAAGTAAAACAAGTCTATATATGCTTAGTAGAGATGCAACCATCCATTTTTTTTTTCCAGGATCAGCAGTTGCTTGAATTAATGGATGTGAAACCCACGGATATGAAGTGCCAACTATATATAAAGAAATGTAGTTAGATACAAAGATGACTTCTTAAAAGAAAGTGTTGGAGTCACAGCTCTTTGGAAAAAACTAAGGCTGGACCAGTACTAAAAGAAACTGTTTTTTACATTCTTGGTCTCAGAAAGATTTCTCAGCATATCAAAAAAGAAAGCAACCACAGAGAAAAAGATAGGTTTTCATTTTAAAAGATAATCTGAATTTTTTTAATGAAGAATAAAAAAAAAAACCCTGTCAACTATACCAAGACACAAATGACTTACATATGAAATATAAAGAGTGCACTTAAAATAATGATAAAGCAACCAAAAGTATTAGCATATATGAAAATTTAGTGCCAGTGTCAGTTAGTAAATAAAACATATAAATATTACTCCAAAATAACCAAACGGAAAAAGAAATTAATCATTCAAACAAAAGAAAATACCAAAAAAATCTAATAAATAAGTCATTTATAAAGAAAATTATACAACTTCATTGACGGGCTAGAAACAAGGCTTAAAGTAACATAGCTATACTTTTATGGGAAGGCTAAATATTTAAAAATGTCAATTTCCCAAAGTATAAGGTTCTATACAAATAATAGTTAATAACAAAATTCCAATCAAAATCCAAACAAAGTAACTTTTGAACATAACCAAAAAATCACTTATGTTTTTTCTTTGAGACAGCGTCTCACTCTGTGATCACCGAGGCTGCAGTGCAGTGGTGCAATCACGGCTCACTGTAGCCTCGACGTCCCTGGGCTCAGGTGATCTTCCCGTATCAGCCCCAAGTAGCTGGGACTACAGGCATGCACTACCATGCCTGGAAAATTTTTTAAATTTTTTGTAGAGATGGGTTTCGTCATTTTCACTATGCGGGTCTTGAACTCCTGGGCTCAAGCAATCCACCCACCTTGGCCTCCCAAAGTGCTAGGATTACAGGCGTGAGCCACTGCACCAGGTCTCACTTGTTTTTTCTTAAGCAGAAGATCTTTATCTTTTGTTTCCCCAAATTCTTGTATCACCTAATACATTTAAAAAAGCAAATCTGTAAACGTTTGCTTTCATGCAAGATGTAATAACAGGGACTGGGTTAACTCTCCCACCTGAGGACAAAAACAGAAAACAAAACAAAATATATAAAACAACAATTTCAAGACACCAAAAAGAAGGCAGGGCGGGGCTGTAATTCCTGAGGGAGGAAACAAAAAACTAAGATGACTCTTGCAATACACCATTTTACCACCTACAGGCAAGAGAAGCATAACACAGCATGATAGTTTTGCTGAGATGAAAAGCTAAGCGTTTTGGGGTGTGGATGACAGGGGAAAGATGCTTAGAATTTGCAAGGCAGCGTTTCTGAAAAGAGGGAGCAGCAAAGAGAAAGGGGGAGAGAGAGAACAACATTGTGCACAAGAGTATGCATGAGCGTTTGTGTGCATATATGCTTTGAAGAAAGGTCCTCTTGAGTCTTTGAGTACTGTGGGTATGTGAGAACAAACCTAAGAGTCACAGAGGAAAGACGACATAATACATGGGGTACTAGGTAGGGTCCTCAGGAATGTATTTCCTTAGTAACAAAATAAATTAATCCCACACTAAACTGCTGAACTTGTGCAAACACATTTAAAAGATAAAGCTCAGAATAATCAAATAGATTCCAATTAGCTAGATTATACGTTAGAACAAAACCCAGTACCACCTAAAGAGATGGAAAAGCTGGAACCCAGTGACATAAAATTCACAATGACATCAATAAAGAAACAAGCAACAACAACAAACCAGGCATGCAAAGAAACAGGAAAATATAATCCATAACCAAGAGAAAAAAACAACCAATAAAAACAGACCCAGAACTATCAGAAGTATAGAAATCAACAGACAACAATATTCTAACAGCTATTTCTACATATGTTTCATATGTTAAAGTAACGATAAATATGAACACAACAGAGAGATATGAAAAAGACCTAATGCAATGTTCTATCAAATCACATACGCAGACACATAAGGTCTGTCTGTTCCATTTATCAGTAATGTTAAAATTGGTGAGTAGCTTCAGACAGTGTCAACTTGACCCACCATTTATAAAGTTTCCTCTCAATTTTCCATCTATTAGTTTTAGCATTTTTTTATCAGTATGTAGATTGAAAGCGTTATTAGGGCTATTAAAATATATATTTTATATTTTGATCATTCTTTCTGAATTTATTAGCTGGGGGGCACTAATATAAAGAAAAACTCTCAACTATTTGAGTTCCTAGAACTACTGTTTATATGAAGTGAATTCACTGTATATAAAGTGAATCCTATAAAAAAGCTTCAGAAATATATTAATTTAGCAAGATTGAATAATACAAGCGCAATACTCAAAAATCAATTGTTTTATTGTATATTAGCAACAATCAGAAAATAAAATCTTTTGACTCCATTAAAAATAGAATAAAAATGATACATTTATCAAAATACATACAAGACTTCTACAAAGCTACAAATTTAAAAACTATGAAACATTGCTGAGAAAAATTGAAGAAGACCTGATTAAAAAGAGATATATCTTGTTTATGGATTAAAATGGCAATTCTCTCCAAAGTGTTCTACAGATTCAATACAATCACAATAAAAATCCCAGAAAGTGGTCTTGGAGGACTGACATAATGATCCTAAAATTTACATGGAATTGTAAAGAGCCTAAAATAGCTAAAACAACTTTGGAAAATAAGAACAAAGTTGAAATATTTATAATATCAGATTCTGACACACTATGAAAGTTAGAATACTCAAGACAATGTGGTATTTGATCAACTTATAGATCAATAAAACAGGATAGAGAGAACAAAAGGAGACCCATAAATACGTGTTCAACTGATTTTTGGCAAAAGTACCAAAGGAATTCAATGGAGAAAGATAATCTTTCCTATAAATGGTGGGAAACAACCAGATATCAACACAGAAGAAACAAAGGCAGTGGGGAATGGAGCTCTTAATAAACACCATAAACAAAAATTAATTATAAGTGGATCAGAGCCAGGCACAGTGGCTCACACCTGTAATCCCAGCACTTTGGGAGGCAGAGGCTAGCAGATAGCTTGAGCTCAGGAGTTCGAGACCAGCCTGGCCAACATGGCGAAACCTCATCTCTACAAAAAACACAAAAATGAGCCAGGCATGATGACATATGCCTGTAGTCCCAGTTACTCGGAAGATTGAGGCAGGAGGATCACTTGTGCCTGGGAGGTCCAGGCTGCAGTGAGCCATGAGCATGCCACTGCACTCCAGCCTGGGTGACAGAATGAGACTCTGTCTCAATAAAGAAAAAAAAAAAAAGGATCAGGGATACAAATTTAAAAATTAAAACTAAAATATAATAACAATAAAATTTTTGTACATGCCCTATATCAGAAAGTTCCCTTCTGTATGTCTAGTTTGTTCAAATACTTTATCCTGAATGAGTTTTAGATTTTTCCCAGATGCGTTTTTTTTCTGCATTTATTGAAAGGATCATGTGGTTTTTGCCTATTATTTTAATAAAGTATATTGTATTAAATTATTTACAAATGCCAAACCAACCTTCCATTCCTGGGATAATCCCAACTTGGTCATGGTATAAAATACTTTAAATATAAACCAGGATTCTGTTTTCTGTTATTTTGTTAACAATTTCCGCATGTATATTCATGAGGAATAATAATCCAGAATTTTCTTTTCTTGTGATTTTTGCCTAGTATTGGTAGCAGTAATACTGGACTAATAGAAATGAGCTGAAAGCATTTTCTCTACCCCTACCCTAATACAAACTCTTTCGGAATGTATGTAATAATGCTTATGTTTGAAAACATTCAGCTATAAAGTTATCTGGGCCTAGACTTCTCCCTGTACTAAAGTTTCTTTTTCTTTTTCTTTTTTTTTTTTTTTTTTGAGCCTTTTTCTGTAATGTATGTCTTTGCAAGATTTGCCCAATTTATTGATAGCAAGTTGATCATAAATTTCCTTTGTAGACTGGGCGCGGTGGCTCACACCTATAATCCCAGCACTTTGGGAAGCCGAGGCAGGTGGATCACCTGAGGTCAGGAGTTCAAGACCAGCCTGGCCAACATGATGAAACTCCGTCTCTACCAAAAATACAAAAATTAGCTGGGCATGGTGGTATGCACCTGTAATCTCAGCTACTCAGGAGGCTGAGGCAGGAGAATCGCTTGAACCCAGGAGGCGGGGTCTGCAGTGAGTCAAGCTCATCATGCCATTGCACTCCAGCCTGGGCGATAAGAGTAAAACTCTGTCTCAAAAAAAAAAGTAATATTTTAAATTTCTTTAGGATGGTAATGTCCCCTCTTTTATGCCTGATTTTGGAAATTTGTACCTTTTTTTTTTCATGGTCAGTCTAACTCAAAGTTTATCAAGTTTTGTTAACCTTTTGAAAGAACCAACTTTTTGTTTCAATGATGTTTCTCTATTATTTTTCTTGTGTTTATTTCATTGATTTCCACTTGAATCTTCCTTGAGCTTGCTTTTGAGTATACTCTGTTCTTTTCATTCATAAGATGGAAACTTAAGATGACTAGATCAAAACCATTCTTTTCTCATAAATATGATCTAAATTTCCCTGAGAGTACTGCTTTAGCTGCATCCCATAAATTTTGATGTATGTTCACTTCCACTGTGTTCAAAATATTTTCTTCTAATTTCTCTTCTGAAGTCTTCCTTGGTCTATCATTCATTTACAAATATGTTATCTAAATTCTCATATTTCTTTCTGATATTTATAACAGATTTCCATTGTAGTCAGTGGACAAACTTCAAATGATTTCATTCCTTTCAATGTATTGAGACTTGCGTTATGTTCCTAGATTATATGCCCTATCCTGGAGAATGACCCACAAATCTTGAAAAAAAAATTATATATCAGATCAAAGTGGTTGGTAATACTTTTCAAGCTCTACCTTTACTAATTTTCAGTCTAGTGGTTCTATTATTGAAAGACTTTTGAAATCACAAACTGTAATAGTTGAACTCCTACTAATCCTTTCAATTGTCAGTTTTTACTTCATATATTTTGAAGCTCTGCTATTAAATATACAATAAAATTTGCTATGTATTCCTAATGTATTAATCCTTTTAACACTGAAATTTTGCTCCTGGTCTCTAGTAATATTTATTGTCTTAAAATCTATTTTGACTCAGGCTCTAGTTCTCTCATGAATATAGTTTGCCTGGTATATCTCTTAATCCTTTTCAACTTATTTGTGCTTTTACAGCTAAAGTGTGTTTCCAGTAGACAGCATATAATAGGATTTTGAATTGTCATAGAACCTGATAATCTCTTTTGATCAGAATATTTAGACTATGCACATGTAATGAAATTACTAACTTGTCTGGATTATGTCTACCATTTTCCTATTTTTTAAATGTCTCATCTGTTTTGTTCCTCTGTTCTTCCTGTAGTAACATCATTTCTGTCAAATATTTTTGTTTAGTGTCCCATTTTAATTCCTTTGTTGATTTTTTAAATGCTATTTTTGTTATTTTATTTTTTTAGAGATAGGGTCTCATTCTGTTGCTGAGTTGGAGTGAAGTGGCATAATCATAGCTCACTGCAGCCTTAAACTCCTGGGCTCAAGCTGTCCTCTTGCCTCAGCCTCTTGCGTAGCGAGGACTACAGGTGTACACCACCACACACGTTTTTTTGTAGAGACAAGGGTCTCCCTATGTTGACAAGCAGATCTCAAACTCCTGGCCTCAAGTGATCCTCTGGCCTTGGCCTCTCAAACCACTGGTATTACACGCATGAGCCACTGTACCTGGCTGATTTTTGTTATATTCTTGATGGTTAATCTGGGGGATTGCAACGTGCTTCAGGAACAAGCAAAGGTGGTCCACTCTCACCACGTCCAATCAACTCCATACTGGAGACTCTCACCAGTACAATAAGGCAAGAAAAGACATTAAAGGCATGTAGACTGGAAAGAAAGAAATGAAACTATGTTTATCATAGTAGACTGACCCTGTATGTAGAAAATTCTAAGGAATCTACAAATATAAACTACTAGATCTAATAAAAGATTATATCAAGGTCACAGGATATAAGATCAATATGCAAAAACCAACTGCATTTCTATATACTAGCAAGGAATAAAATGAAAATGAAATTAAGATACAATTCCATTCATAATCTTATTAAGAAGAATAAAATATTTGGAAATGATTTAACAAAAGTATAAGACTTATACACTGAAAAATACAAAATATTGCTGAAAGAAATAGAAGATAAATATATGCAGAAGCAAGCCATGTTCATAGGCTAGAGACACAATATAGTTAAGACTGCAATTCTCCCCAAATTAATCTATAGATTCAAATCATTTCCTATCAAAACCCCAACAGGCTTTATGGTATAAATTGACAAGCAGATCCTTAAATGTATATGAATATACAAAAACCTAAAATAGCCAAAGCCATTATAAAAATGAACAAAGTTGTAAGACTTACTGGATTTGAAGTTATAATAAAGCTACAATAATCAAGAAAGTCAGGATTGGTACCAAGACAGAAAAGTAGTTAAATGACACAGAACAAATGGTCCAGAAAACAAACACACATTTATGGTTAACTGATTTTGAACAAAGGTACCAAGGCAATTCAATGGGGAAAAAAACAGCCTTTTCAATAAACCATGCTAGGTAAAACGAATATGCAAATATCCATATGCAAAAATATATGTATACAACAAAACAAAAAATTAACTCACAATGGATCACAGACCAGAATGTAAGAACTAAATTTTAAAACTTCTAGAAAAAGCTGTTAAGATTAAATAATCGTGAGGTTGAAGATTTCTTAGCTATGACACCAAAAGCTCTATTCTCAAAAATAAACCTTAAATCAGATATCATCAATATTAAAGTTTTATGCTTCAAAAGACACTATTAAGAAGTCACAGACTGGCTGGGCACAGTGGCACACGCCTGTAATCCCAGCACTTTGGGAGGCTGAGGTGGGCAGATCACTTGAGGTCAGGAGTTTGAGGCCAGCCTGGCCAACGTGGTGCAACCCCATCTCTACTAAAAATACAAAAATTAGCCAGGCATAGTAGTGCGCACTTGCAATCCCAGCTACTTGGGAGGCTGAGGCAGGAGAATTGCTTGACCCCGGGAGGCAGAGGTTGCAGTGAGCTGAGATCACGACACTGCACTCCAGCCTGGGGAGCAGAGCAAGATTCCGTCTCAAAAACAAAAAAAACAAACAACAACAAAAAAAACACAGACTGAGAGAAAATATATGAAAACCACATACATGACATTGAACTTGGATCCAAAATAGACACATTCTTACAACTTGATAAGACGGCACAATTTAAAAATGGAGAAAATGTCTCAATACACATTTCACCAAAGAAGATACAGGAATGTCTAGTAAGCACATAAAAAGACCCCCTACATCACTCATCACTACTGAACTACAAATTAAAATCACAGTAAGACACTGTTAAATATACACCAGAATGGCAAATAATATAAAAGATTGTCAATACCAAGTGGTGGTCAGAATGTAAAACGGTACAGTCATTTTATAAACAATTTGGTCTTTTCCCAAGAAGTTAAACATGTACTTAATATAACACAGCAATTCTACTCCTGCATATCTATAATAAAGAAGTGAAAACACATGGCCATATAAAGATTTTTATGTAAATTTTGATAGAAGCATTTTTGTGACAGCCCCAAATTAAAACAACTAAAATTTTCAATTTTTTTAATCTTCTGAATGGATACACAAAATGCAGTATCAACAAAGAATCAAAGACAATGTAGCTTTTTTTTAAAAAATGGACATGCTAGAATTGATATGTGCTAAAACATGGGTGAGCTGCAAAAACATTACGCTAAATGAAAAAAACTAGATTAAAAAAACTATACAACATATTCCATTTACATAAAATAGCAGAAAATTAAATTTTAAGGAAAATACTCTCTATATATGTAAAATACTCTTTCTCCAGAAAGCCAAACAGTGGTTGTCTGATGATGAAGGTGTGGTAAGTAGAGATTACACAGGGGCAACCAGATAAAGGTCAGCTATGAACCAGATAAAGGTCATCTATGAAAAATTTAGAGCTAAGATTACAGTTGGTGAAAAACTGAATGAATGCTTCCAACTCCCCACATCTTCATCCTCAACTCCTTTTTTTTTTTTTTTTTTTTTGAGAGGGAGTCTCTTTCCGTCATCCACTCACTGCAATCTCCACTCACTGCAACCTCCGCCTCCCAGGTTCAAGCAATTCTCGTGCCTCAGCCTCCCGAGTAGGTGGGATTACAGGTACATGCCACCACACCAGGCTAATTTTCATATTTTTAGTAGAGCCAGGATTTCACCACGTTGGCCAGGCTGGTCTCGAACTCCTGACTTCAGGTGATCCACCCGCCTTGGCCTCTCAAAGCGCTGGGATTACAGGTGTGAGCCACCATGCCCAGCCCCCAACTACTTTTTATTAATAGATTGAGAACAAGGATGTTTGCTCCACTCTGTCACAACAATGTACTATAGTTTTCCCCTAGTACAACAAGGAAAAGGAAATAATAGCCATTCAGATCAGAAAAATAAGAAGTGAAGCTGTTTATTCACAGATGACAAGATCACTTATGTACAAAAATACTAAAAAATATATAAAACAGCAATTAGAATAAGTGATTTAATAAGGTTGCAAGATGTAAGATCAGCATATACAATATCTCTACACTGAAAACTGCAAAACATCATTGAGAGAAATTAAAGACCTAAATAAATGGAGTGATGTACCTCATTCATGGTTTAAAAGAATCAACTATTAAGATGTTCACTTCTCCCTAAACTGGTTTATAGATTCAGTGCATTCCCAATCAAAACCCCAGCAGGTCTTTTTGTTTTTAATTAACAAACTGATGCTAGAAATCATATAGAACTGCAAAGAACATATGAAAACAAATAACCAAAACAATTTTTATAAAGTTGGAGGATCCATACTGTAAAGTCCTCTGAGCTGGCCGTACCATGGTCAAGCCATCATGACATTCCCCCCGCCCCCCCCTCCACCCCCGTGATAATGTACTTTGTGATATTCTCCACCCTTGTGAATGTACTTTGTAACACTTCTCCCCGCCCTTGTGACAATACACCCTCCCCGCCCTTGTGAATGTACTTCGTAACATCCTCCCAGCCCTTGAGAATGTACTTTGTAACATCCATCCCCTGCCTGCAAAAAATTGCTCCTAACACCACCGCCTACCTCAAACCTGTAAGAAGAACCAATGATAATCCCATCACCTTTTGCTGACTCCTTTCTTGGACTCAGCCCACTTGCACCCAAGTGAATAAACAGCTTTGTTGCTCACACTAAGCCTGCTCAGGTGGTCACTTATATGGACGTGCGTAACATTTGGTGCCGAACACCCAGGACGGGAACTCCTTCGGGAGACTGGTTCCCTGTCCTCACGCTCCCTCCGTGAGGAGATCCACTTACGACCCTGGGTCATCAGACCAGCCAGTCCAAGGACCATCTCACCAATTTCAAATCGATAAGTGGTTCTTCACACTCAGGTAAGCGGTTTTTTCGCTCTCTACCTAACCTCTCTCACCTCCCTTCAATCTCTCTACTTTCAATTTCAGTTTCTCTTCCTTCCTGAAGACACAAAAAGGAGACACACCTTATCTGCGCATTCAAAAACTCTGACGTTGGTTACTGACTTGGGAAAACAGTCTTCCCTTGGTGTCTGATCACCCCAGAGGCACCTGCCTTAATCATTCACCCACATTCCCTTGGTGGCAGGTCAACTGCGGGGATGCCTGCTTTGGCTGCTCACCCACATTACAGCCCAGGACTCACTCAGGGACGCCTACTGGAAGCCTGGTAGCTGCCCACCTCCATTTCTCCATGTCTCTACCTTCCTCTTTAAACTTACCTTCTCCACTGTGGGCAACCTTCCACATCCATTCCTCCCTATTCCCCGTTAGCCTGTGTTCTTAAAAACCTAAAACCCCTTCAACTAACACCTGATCTAAAACCTAAATGTCTTATTTTCTTGTGTAATACCACTTGGCCCCAATACAAACTCGACAATAGTTCCAAGTGGCCAGAGAATGGCACTTTCGATTTATCTATCTTACAAAACCTAGATAATTTTTGTCAAAAATTGCGCAAATGGTCTGAGGTGCCTTACATTCAGGCATTTTTTACACTTCGTTCCTTCCCTAGTCTCTGTTCCCAATGCGACTCATCCCAGATTTTCCTTCTTTCTCTCCCGTCTGCTCCTTTTGGTCTGCGCTCCAAGCTCAGAATCCTCTGAATCCTCCTTTTCCACTGACCCCTCTGACCTCTCTCCTTCTCCCCCAGCCGCTCCTTGCCAGGCTGAATCGGGTCCCAATTCTTCTGCAGCCTCTGCTCCCCAACCCTAAAACCCTTCTATTACCTCCCCTCCTCACACCTGGTCTGGCTTACAGTTTTGTTTAGCAATTAGCTCTCCCCTACCTGCCCAACAATTTCCTCTTAGAGAGGTGGCTGGAGCTGAAGGCATAGTCAGGGTACCTGTGCCTTTTTGTCTATCAGACCTTTCCCAAATCAGCCAGCATTTAGGATCTTTCTCATCAGACTCCACTAAATATATACAGGAATTCCAGTATCTAACTCAGTCCTAAAATTTAACCTGGAGTGGCTTAAATGGAGTCACTCCATTTAAATGGAGAGGTTGTCCTGACCTCTACCCTCTCCCCAGATGAACAAGAAAAGAGTTTACTTTCTAGCCCAGTCCTACGCAGATAACCGCCAGCTTCATGAGCCAGGCTTCCAAGAGGGCACCAGGGCAGTTCCCCGAAAGGATTCCCATTGGCAATACCAGACGGACTCCCTAGGTATAGCTAGGCAAGATTACATGGTTTCCTGCCTAGTCCAGCGGCTCAAAAAGGCAGCATACAAAGCTGTTAATTACGAGAGGCTAAAGGAAACTACCCACGGTAAATATGAAAACCCAGCCCAGTTCATGGCCCGCTTAGCAGCTACCCTTAGACACTTTACAGCCCTAGACCCAGAGGGGCCAGAAGGCTGCCTTATCCTTAATATGCATTTTATCACCCAATCCACTCCTGACATTAGGAAAAAATTCCAAAAGTTGGATTCCAGCCCTTAAACCCCACAACAGGATTTAAACAACCTCGCCTTCAAGGTGTTCAATAACAGAAGAAGCTGCCAAGCAGCAATGCATCTCTAAATTACAGCTACTTGCCTTCACTGTAAGACAACCCACAACCATGTCTCCAGCATACAAAACCTTCAGAACATCCAAGCCATGGCTCCCATGGGTTCCATCAAAACCTCCTCATGGACCTTGCTTCAAATGCCAAAAGCCTGGCCACTGGGCCTCAGAATGCCCACAGCCTGGGATTCCTCCTAAGCTGTGCCCTGTCTGTGCGGACCCCCACTGGAAGTCAGATTGTCCAATTCACATCGCCGCTGCTCCTAAAGCTCCCGGAGCTCAAACCCAGTGTTCCTTGGCCGACTCCTTCCCAGATCTCCTCGGCTTAGCAGCTGAAGACTGATGCTGCCCAGTCGCCTTGGAAACCCCCTGGACCATCACGGATGCCAAGCTTCGGGTAACTCTTACAGTGGAAGGTAAGTCCATCCCCTGTTTAATCAATACAGGGGCCACCCATTCCACATTACCTTCTTTTCAAGGGCCTGTTTTCCTTGCCCCTGTAACTGTTGTGGGTATTGACAGCCAGGCTTCAAGACCCCTTAAAACTCCTCAACTCTGGTGCCAACTTGGACAACATTCTTTCATGCACTCTTTTTTAGTTATCCCCACCTGCCCAGTTCCCATATTAGGCCAAGACATTTTAACTAAATTATCTGTTTCCCTGACTATTCCTGGACTACAGCCACACCTCATTGCTGCCCTTTTACCCAATTCAAGGCCTCCTTTGAATCCTCCTCTCATGTCTCCCTACCTTAATCCAAAAGTATGGGATACCTCCACTCCCTCCTTGGCAACCAATCAGGCACCCCTTACCATCCCACTAACCTAATCACCCTTACCCCACTCAACACCAGTACCCCATCCCACAACAGGCTTTAAGAGGACTAAAGCCTGTTATCACTCGCCTGTTACAGCATAGCCTTTTAAAGCCCACAAATTCTCCTTACAATTCCCCTATCCTACCTGTCCAGAAACCAGACAAATCTTACAGGTTGGTTCAGGATCTTCGCTTTATTAACCAAATTGTCTTACCTATCCAGCCTGTGGTGCCAAACTCATATACTCTCCTATCCTCCATACCTCCCTCCATAACTCATTATTCCATCCTCGACCTCAGAGATGCTTTCTTCACTATTCTTTTGCACCCCTCATTCCAACCTCTTTTCGCTTTCACATGGATTGACCCTGACAGCCACCAATCTCAGCAACCCACCTGGACTGTACTGCCAAGGCTTCAGAGACAGCCCCCATTACTTTAATGAAGCTCTTTCTCATGATCTACTTCTTTCCATCCATCTGTTTCTCACCTTATTCAATATATGGACGACCTTCTCCTCTGCAGCCCCCTTACAAATCTTCCCAACAGGACACCCTCCTGCTCCTTCAACATCTATTATCAAAGGAGTATCATGTATCCCCCTCTAAAGCCCAGATTTCTTCCCCATCCGTTATCTATCTTGGCATAGTCCTTCATCAAAACACAAGTGCTCTTCCTGCTAACTGTGTCCAGCTAATCTCCGAAACCCCAACCCCTTCTACAAAGCAACACCTCCTTTCCTTCCTAGGCGTGGTTGCATACTTTCGCCTTTGGATACCAGGTTTTGCCATCCTAACTAAACCACTATATAAACTCACAAAGGGAAACGTGACTGACCCCATAGACCCTAAGTCCTTTCCCCACTCCCTTTCGCCTTAAAGACAGCCCTAGAAACAGCTCCCACATTAGCACTCCCTAACTCGTCCCAATCCTTCTTCTTACATATGGCTGAAAAACAAGGCTGTGCGGTCGGAGTTCTCTTACACAGGAATCAGGCCCACGACCTGTAGCCTTCCTATCCAAACAACTTAACCTCACAGTTTTAGGCTGGCCCTCATGTCTACGTGCAGTGGCAGCCGCCGCTTCAATACTTCTAGAGGCCCTCAAGATCACAAACCATTCCCCACTTACTCTCTACAACTCTCATAACTTTCAAAATCTATTTTCCTCCTCACACTTGAAGCATATACTTTCTGCCCGACTCCTTCAAATGTACTCACTATTCACTGAAACTCCCACAATTACCATTGTTCCTGGCACAGACTTCAACCCGGCCTCTCACCTCATACCTAGCACCAAACCTGAACCTCATGACTGTATCTCTCTAATCCATATGGCATCCTCCCCATTTCCCCATATTTCCCTCTTTCTTGTTCCTAATCCAGACCACACTTGGTTTACTGATGGTAGTTCTTCAAGGCCCAATCATCAGTCACCAGCAAGAGCAGGCTATGCTGTAGTGTCTTCCACATCTGTCACTGAAGCTACTGCCCTGCCCGCTTCCACTACCTCTCAACGCGCCGAACTTATTGCTTTAACCCAGGCTCTCACCCTTGCAAAGGGATTACATGTCAATATCTACACTAATTCCAAGTATGCCTTCCACATCCTACATCACCATGCTGTTGTATGGGCATAAAGAGGTTTTCTCACCACACAAGGGTCCTCCATCATCAACGCTTCCTTAATAAAAATCCTCCTTAAGGATTCCCGAAGGAGTTCCCCTGTCCTGGGTGTCCTTAAGGCTGCTCTACTGCCCAAGGAAGCTGGAGTCATTCACTGCAAGGGGCATCAAAGGTCACCAGATCCCACTGCTCGAGGCAACGCTTATGCTGATAATGCAGCAAAAGCAGCAGCTAGTATGCCCACATCTGCCCCTCAAGACCAGTTTCTTTCCTTCTCATTTATCACTCCCACCTATTCTCCCACTGAAACTATTACCTATCCATCTCTTCCTACTCAAGGCAAACGGTTCTTGCATCAAGGCAAATTCCTCCTTCCTGCCTCACAGGCTCATTCTATCTTATCCTTTCATGACCTTTTTCATGTGGGTTACAAGCCAATGGCCCATCTCTTAGAACCTCTCATTTCTTTTCCATCGTGGAAATCCATCCTCAAGGAAATTATTTCTCAGGGTTCCATATGCTACTCTACCACCCCTCAGGGATATCTCAGGCCCCCTCCCTTTCCTACATATCAAGCGCGAGGATTTGCACCCACCCAAGACTGGCAGATTGACTTTACCCATATGCCCCGAGTCAAAAAACTAAGACACCTTTTGGTCTGGGTAGATACATTCACTGGATGGGTAGAGGCCTTTCCCACAGGGTCTGAGAAGGCTGCCGCGGTCATTTTTTCCTTTCTGTCAGACATAATTCTTTGGTTTGACCTTCCCACCTCTATATAGCCTGGTAACAGACCGGCCTTCATTAGTCAGGTCGCTCAAGCAGTCTCCCAAGCCCTTGGCATCCAGTGGAACCTTCATTCCTCCTACCATCCTAAATCTTCAGGAATGGTAGAAAGAACTAATGGTCTTTTAAAAACATACCTCACCAAACTCAGCCTCCAACTTAAAAAAGACTGGACAGTACTTATTTACCATTTGCCATCCTTAGAATTAGAGCCTGTCCTCAAGAAGCTACAGGGTATAGTCCATTTGAACTTTTATATGGATGTACCTTCTTGTTGGGCCCCAACCTCGTGCCAGACACCAGCCCTATAGGTGACTATCTTCCAGTCCTCCAGCAGGCTAGACAGGAAATTCACCAGGCTGCTAATCTTCTCTTGCCTGCTCCAGATTCCCAGCCATATGAAGACACCCTAGCTGGATGATCAGTTCTTGTTAAGAATCTGACCCCTCAAACTCTATAACCTTGATGGATCAGACCCTACTTAGTCATCTATAGTACCCTAACTGCCGTCCGCCTATAGGACCCTCCCTATTGGGTTCACCGTTTTGGAATAAAGCTGTGTCCACTGGACAGACAGCCTGATCCTCTTCCTCTTGGAAGTCGCAAGTACTCTCCCCTACTTCCCTTAAACTCACTCGCATTTCTGAAGAACAGTAATAACCCTTATGAGCCTAATACATCCTTTCATTCTATTAGGTCTATTCGTCCTTACCCTACTTTTTGCAACATGGCTTTACGCAGTCACCCCCACTACTTGGACTGCACCCCAAAAACTTGTCAGCCCTACTATCTTCTGTCTAGTCATACTCCTATTCACCATTCTCAACTACTCGTAAATGCCCTGCCCTTGTTTACACTGCCGGTTTACACTTTTCCTCCAAACCATCGTAACTGATTACTCCTGGTTTTACCTCAAACCACCACCCTTAACTCTCTCTTGGAGTGGATAGATCTTCAGTAGCTAGGTACACTCCAATTCTTCTATCCTGATGAAGTCCTTTTTTTTTTTTTAACTTTTCTACTCACTCTTATCCCTGACTCTATTCTCCAGTCACTCTCTACCTCTCCCTAGTTACCTCCAGCATACTATCAATTGCACCCAATCTCTCCTCACTGCCTCCAATTCTTCTCTAGCAAAGAATTGTTGGCTATGTGTTTCCCTTTCTTCCTGCTCTTACACAGCTGTCCCCGCTCTACAGGCCAACTGGGCTACCTCTCTTGTCTCCTGGCACTTCCGAACCTCCTTTAATAGCCCTCATCTTTACCTGCCTGAGGAACTTCTTTACTTTCTAGACAGATTTGGTGAGAACTCCCCAGACATTTCGCACCAACAAGCTGCCACACTACCCAGCATCTACTTACGGCACCTTTCTCCTTATGTCAATCCCACTCCCCCATATTTGGACCCCTAACCACACAAACAACTATCCCTGTTGCCACTCCTTTATGCATCTTCCAACAACAGCCTACCGGAATCCCTTTAGGCAAACTTCTACCATCCAAATGTTCCTTTATTCTTTATCTCCAGAACCCAGTCACACACATTAACAAACAGATGGGAGCATTCCAAATTCACATTACTGATAAGCCCTCTATCATTATTGACAAACTAAAAAACATTAGCAGTCACTATTGTTTAAGAAGACACCTACTCTGCATCTCACTCCATCCTTGGCTACGCTCCTGCTGCTCGTCTGGCTCTCTGCCCCGCCCCTCCTCTTGCTTGCTTATATCCAGCCCCACTGTGTCCGAAATTGGTGGGTTCTTGGTCTCACTGACTTCAAGAATGAAGCTGTGGACCCTAGTGGTGAGTGTTACAGTTCTTAAAGGTGGTGTGTCCAGAGTTTGTTCCTTCTGGTGGGTTCGTAGTCTCGCTGGCTTCAGGAGTGAAGCTGCAGACCTTCGCAGTGAGTGTTACAGCTGTTAAGGCGGCACGTCTGGAGTTGTTCGCTCCTCCCGGTCCAGGGTTGTTCATTCGTCCTGGTAGGTTCATGGTCTCGCTGGCCTCAGGAGTGAAGCTGCAGACCTTCGCAGTGAGTGTTACAGCTCATAAAGGCAGTGCGGACCCAAAGACTGAGCAGCAGCAAGATTTATTGCAAAAAGCAAAAGAACAAAGCTTCCACAGCATGAAAGGGGACAGGAGCAGGTTGCCTAATGGCTGGGACAGTCTACTTTTATTCCCTTATCTGGCCCCACCCACATCCTGCTGACTGGTCCATTTTACAGAGAGCTGATTGGTCCATTTGACCGGGTGCTGATAGGTGCGTTAACAACCCCTGAGCTAGACACAGAGTGCTGATTGGTGCATTTACAATCCTCTAGCTAGACACAAAAGTTCTCCAAGTCCCCACTAGATTAGCTAGACACAGAGCACTGACTGGCACATATACAATCCCTGAGCTAGACACAGAGTGCTGATTGGTGCATTTACAATCCTCTAGCTAGACATAAAAGTTCTCCAAGACCCCACCCGACTCAGGAGCCCAGCTGGCTTTGCCTAGTGGACCCTGCACCAGGGCCGCAGGCAGAGCTGCCCGCCAGTCCCGCGCCACGCGCCTGCACTCCTCAGCCCTTGGGTGGTCGATGGGACCAGGCCCCGTGGAGCAGGGGGCGGCACCCATCGGGGAGGCTCGGGCCGCGTGGGAGCCCACTGTGGGGGGCTCGGGCATGGTAGGCTGCAGGTCCTGAGCTCTGCCCCGCGGAAAGGTGGCTGAGGCCTGGTGAGAATTCAAGCGTGGAGCAGGCGGGCCAGAAGTGCTGGGGGACCCGGCGCCCCCTCCACAGCTGCTGGCCTGGGTGCTAAGCCCCTCACTGCTCGGGGACGGTGGCGCTGGCCGGTCACTCCAAGTGCGGGGCCCAGCGAGCCCAGGCCCACCCAGAACTCGTGCTGGCCCACAAGCGCCGACCGCAGCCCCTGTTCCCACCCACGCCTCTCCCTCCACAGCTCCCTACAAGCAGAGGGAGCCGGCTCCAGCCTCGGCCAGCTCAGAGGGGGGCTCCCACAGTGCAGCGGCAGGCTGAAGGGCTCCTCAAGCGTGGCCTGAGCAGATGCCAAGGCCAAGGAGGCGGTGAGAGCGAGCGAGGGCTGCCAGCACGTTGTCACCTCTCACCATGAATAGCAGTGAAAGGTTATTCATAGACACTATGCGCTTTCTCATACACCATGAGAACAGAACCTCTCCCTCTATGCAGCTGCAACATCAGTCCCCATTACAACCTCTAACGGCTGCTGCACTTGCTGGATCTCTAGGATTTGGGGTACAGGACTCCTCTTTCAGTACACCCTCTCACCTTTTCACTTTACATTTCCAGTTCTGACTCACACAAGGTCTCTTATTTTTATGTGCCTCTTCGATCTACATGTGCCTACCCGCCAACTGGAAGGGCACATGTACTCTAGTCTTCCTTACCCCCAAAATCCAGCTTGCAGATGGGAAGGAACAATTGCCTGTCTCCCTCATGACACCAACATGACAAAAAGAGTCATCCCACTAATCCCTTTACTTGTGGGTCTAGGACTTTCTGCCTCCACTACTAGACTTAGAACTGGAATAGCAGGCATCTCAACCTCTGTCATAACATTCCGCAGCCTCTCCAATGACTTCCCTGCTAACATTACAGATATATCACAAACTTTATCTGCCCTCCAAGCTCAGGTTGCCTCTTTAGCTACAGCTGTCCTCTAGAACCGCTGAGGCCTCGATTTACTCACTGCTGAAAAAGGAGGACTCTATATATTTCTTAATGAAGAGTGTTGTTTTTACTTAAATTAATCTGGCTTGGTATATGATAACATTAAAAAACTCAAAGACAGAGCTCAAAAACTCACTAATCAGGCAACTAATTACACTGGACCCACTTGGCTACTCTCTAACTGGGTATCCTGGCTTCTCCCAATCGTTAGTCCTCCAATATCTATCTTCCTCCTTCTCTTACTCAGGCCTTGGGTCTTCCGATTAATCTCTCAATTCCTACGAAACTGCATCCAGGCTATCACTAATCACTCTATACAACAAATGCTGCTTTTAACAACTCTACAATATCACCCCTTACCCCAACATCTTACTTCAGTCTAATCTCTCCCACTTTAGGTTCCCATGCTGCCCCTAATCTGGCTCAAAGCAGCCCTAGGAAACTTCACCTATCACCCCTCCATACCACCCCCAAAATTTTCACCCCAAGTTTTCACTACTCTTTTTCATTTTATATCTTCATTATTAACATAAAAAGACAGGAATGTAAGGTCCTCTGAGCTGGCCACACCATGGTCAAGCCATGGTGACATTCCCTCAGTCCTTGTGATAATGTACTTTGTGATATTCCCAATCCTTGCAAATGTACTTTGTAACATTCCTCCCTGCCCTTGTGAATGTAACTTTGTAACATTCCTCCCCCTCAACCCTTGTGACAATACACCCTCCCTGCCCTTGTGAAAGTACTTTGTAACATCCTCCCCACACTTGTCAACGTATTTTGTGACATCCTCCCAGTCCTTGAGAATGTACTTTGTAATATCCATCCCCTGCCGGCAAAAAATTGCTCCTAACTCCACCACCTATCCCAAACCTACAAGAACCAATGATAATCCCACCACCCTTCACTGACTCCTTTCCCAGACTCAGCCTACCTGCACCCAAGTGAATAAACAGCCTTGTTGCTTACACTAAGCCTGCTCAGGTGGTCTCTTATATGGATGCAGGTAACACATACCACCTGATTTCATGATTTATTATAAAGCTACAGTAATCAGGGTAATGTGGCATGGCATCAAGATAGAAAAATAAGTGAACAACAAGTTGGGAAATATAGCCACAAACACACTGTCAATTAAATTCTAATAAAGGTGCAAAGGCAATCCAGAAGAGAAAAAATATTTATCAACAAATGGTGCTGCAACAATTGAGGATGCACAGGCAAAAAGATAAAATTAGATACACACCTCATATCATATACAAAAATTGGTTTAAATAGATCACAGACCTAAACAGATCATAGTAAAAGCTAAAACTGTAAAACTTCCAGAAAAAAAATTAAGAAAATTATTTCCAACCTTGGGTTAATAGCAGATTTTACATATGACCCCCAAAACACAGTCCATTCAAGGAAAAAAATGATAAACTTAACATCAAAATTAAGTACTTCTGCTCTATGAAACACAATTAAGTGCGAAAATACAATGCACAGACAGGGAGAAAGTATTTGCAAATTATATCCCTGTTAAAGGACTTATATATAGCATACAAGAACTTTTGAAGCACATACAGAACTTTTGAAGCACAAAATAAGAATTTTATTATCAAAAATGGGTCAAAGGCTCAGAGACACTTCATAAAAGATATGAACTCTCATAGACTGCCGGTGAGAATGTAAAATGATACAACTTTGGAGAAGAGCAAGGCACTTTCTTAAAGGTTAAACATGCATCGCCCATATACCTTATTGCTAAGTATTTTTCAAAATAATGAAAGTATTCACATAAACACTTAAAAATCTAGCCATCTACTCCTACATATTATGCAGAGAGATGAAAGTATATGACCATATACCACCGTGTACACAAATGTCCCTAACAACATTCTTTGCAAAATAGTCAATAACAGGCAACAACTCAAATGTCCACCAGCAGTTGAATGCTAAACAAATACTGGAACATCCATATAAACTAACAATAAAATCCCAAACCCCAATTGACTAAATGGACCCCATCTTGGCCAAGGGGACCCCAGAGAAACCTTGAAAACAGTTCCCAGCCATGATGGGAAGGGAGGTCAGACATGCCTTGTTATATCCCCTCCATTGTGGAGTTTAGACCCAACTGATGAGCATTAATTGTTTTTTAAAACAGAGAACATAAGACAAAACAGACCCTTTGTGGCACTAAGATGCCAAATTATAAATACGACCTAAGGCCATGCATGGCAAGGATTAAGTCATACCTGCAGACCAACAGTCTCACTGAACAGGTCATTTTATTGTAACTTACTCAGACACAGCATTCTTAAACATTCCTTTCTGCTGATTCCAAATTTTTGACAGAGCCTTACTCCTTTAACCAATTAAGAATCTCTGGATCCACCTATAATCTATAACCCCCTGCTTCAAGACATCCTGCCTTTTTGGGCTGAACTAATTGTATCCCTTCCACATACTGATTTGTGTCTTTGCCTCTTAACTCCTGCCTCCCTGAAATGTATAAAACCAAACTGTAACCCAACCACCTTAGGGCCACTTACTCAAGGCTTCCTGAATTTGTGTTTTCCCCTGGTCATGGTTATTCATATTGGCTCAGAATAAATCTCTTTAAAATATTTTACGGAGTCTGGTTTTCCTGTTAACATCCATGAGAGAACACTGCATTAAGAAGAAATGAAATATTGATACACATAACATGGATAAACCTCAAAATAATTTTACTGAGTACAAGAAGCTGAATGAGAATGAGAAAAGAGTACATACTGTATGTTTCACCTTACACAAAAATTTTATAACATGTAAACTAATTTACATTGATGAAAAATGAGTAACGGCCTGGGACCAAGGAAGGGAGCAGGGAACTAACTATGAGAGGGAAAGTTTACAAAGCGGCATAAGGAAACTTTCTCTAGTGACAGAGCTTATTATCTTTGTAATACTGGTGGTTTTACATGTGTTTATATATGCCAAAGCTTATCAAACTGTATACTGTAAATCATGCTGTTTAGTGTATGTCAGTTATACTTCAATAAAGTTTTAAAAATAAACAAAAATGCAAGCCAAATTAATGGGATAAAATGGTTAACAGACAGCTTGCATCCTGGATGTAGAAAGATTCTTATAGAATAACAATGAAACCGCCTTTGCAAAAGTTATAACCATGAGAAAATTATGACAGTGAAAGAGATGTGATCTAACCAATACCCATCTTGCCTTTAACTCTAAACTGCCCCCAATCATTCCTTGGCCCTGGCCACCCTAACTTTGGGAAACATTTATAGTTTAAATGATAACTAAACCATTTTTGTAAAGCTAATGAAAGACAGACCACCAGATTACAAGGATGAGGAGCTGAATTCTGCTAAGGTGTAGACATAAATGATTACCAGTCATTATTCCAAAAGTCACAAGATTTGCAACTCCTTCAATTACTCCTGCAAGTAACAGTGCTATTGTAGAATTTGAGATTGGCCTTTTGAGATGTCTTTTCAGGTTTTTAGCATTTCTGATGATTCATCAGTGGCCACCAGGACCCACAGACCTCCCACTGACCAGTCCTGTGGCTTCACCCAGAATCCAGATTCCCTGGCCCACCAAACTATCCTTAAAAAATCCTAACCTCCAAATTTTGGGAGAGGTGAATTTGAGTAATAACTCCATCTCCCACATGGCGTGGCCAGCCTTGTGTCAATTAAACTCTTTATTACAATGCCATGGTCTCAGTGAATTGGTTTTGTCTGTACAAGTGGGCAGGAAGAATCCACTGGACAGTTACAGTAATAAACAGCAGGAGTTTACAACAGGCAAACAAAACTTAAAGAGATACTTTATTAAAGAAAAAACAGAAAGCAATGGCCAATAAGCATAAGGAAAAGTGTTCAACATCATTATTCAGCAAAAATATGAAAATTAAAACTGGCACACACATATGTGGATATTTGATTTACACAAAAGGTGGCACTGAATGAGTAAGAAAAGGACATCTAGGTATCCCCATGGAAAACGACGCAACATTATACCATACCCACAACTCAATTCCAGGTAGACTACAGATTTAACTGTGAAAGGAAAACAAGAAAAGTTCTAGAAAATAAGAAAAAAAATATATATATATGTGTGTGTGTATATATATATATGTGTGTGTATATATATATGTATATGTACATATATATATATATATATATATATATATATATATACACACACACGTACATATCTCCATGACCTTGTGAAAGCAAAGTATCTTGAGCCTCCCAAATCACTAAGCTAAAGGGAAAAGTCAAGCTGGAAACTGCTTAGGGCAAAGCTGCCTCCCGTTCTATTCAAAGTCACCCCTCTGTTCACTGAGATAAATGCGTATCTGATTGCCTCCTTTGGAGGGGCTAACCAAAAACAAACAAACAAAAAAAAGCAACCAGCTGGCCACAGTGGCTCATGCCTGTAATCCCAGCACTTTGAGAGGCCAAGGTGGATGGATCACCTGAGGTCACGAGTTCCAAGACTAGCCTGGCCAAGATGGTGAAAGCCCATCTCTACTAAAAATATAAAAATTAGCAGGCTGTGGTGGCGGGCACCTGTAATCCCAGCTACTGGGGAGGCTGAGGCAGGAGAATAGCTTGAACCCAGGAGATGGAGGGTGCAGTGAGCCGAGATCGCGCCATTACACCCCAGCCTGGGCGGCAAGAGCAAAACTCCATCCCCCCCCCCAAAAAAAAGCAACCAATTGTCTCTTATCTACCCATGACCTGGAAGCCCCCTCTCTGTTTCAAGCAGTGCTGCCTTTCCAGACTGAACCAATGCTGATCTTACATATGTTGATTGAGGTCTTATGTCTCCCTAAAATGTATAAAACAAAATTGTGCTCTGACCACCTTGAGCACATGTCATGAGGACCTCCTGAGGCTGTATCACAGGCGCACGTCCTCAGCCTTGGCAAAATAAACTTTCTAAATAAACTGAGACCTGTCTCAGATTTTTGGGGTTCACAACCTCAGAAACAGAAAAGACAAATTTTTCTACATTAGAATTAAGAGCTCGTGTTCATCCAAAGACATTACTAACAGAATGAACACGACAATGAATAAGACAGAGTGGGGAAACGTATTTCCAACAAAAATAACCAAGCAAGGTTTCTTATTCAGAATATATAAAAAATTTCTACATCTCAAAAACAAAAAGACAACTTATTAGGAAAATGAGGAACAGACCGGAGAAGTCACTTTACAAAAAAGGTCATTCTAGGCTGGGTGTGGTGGCTCAAGCCTCTAATCCCAGCACTTTGGGAAGCCAAGGCAGGTGGATCACTTGAGGCCAGCAGTTTAACAACAACCTGGCCAACATGGTGAAACCCTGTCTCTACTAAAAATACAAAAATTAGTTGGGCGTGGTGTCACGCACCTGTGGTCCCATCTATTTGGGAGGCTGAGGCAGGAGAATTGCTTGAACCTGGGAGGTGGAGGTTGCAGTGGGCCAAAATTGCGCCACTGCACTCCAGCCTGGGTGACAGACTAAGACTTTATCTGAAAAAAAAAAAAAAAAAAAGTCAATCTAATGAAAATGTATTCATCGGCAGTCATTAAAATGCAAATCAAAACTATAAAATTGAAAAGAATGACTGAAATTAAGCAGCCAAAAACTTTAAAGTGAAAAGACTTATATTACTAAGTGCTGGTTAGAATGTGGAACAATGGGAACTCTCACACACCACTGGTGGGTGTGTAAATTAGTGCATCAATTTGGAATGCAACTTGGAATTAACAAAGCTTAATGTAGGCACACCCTGTTCAGACAGTCAAGTGCAAAGGGGCTCCCAGAAAAATTCTAACTGGCCTGCGCCCTGGAAGAAGCACACACAGGGGTGGAGCCACAGAAGTTTGTGCCCTTTGCTGTGAGGAAGAGCCCGGCCCCTCCTCTTCCTGCATGGTACCTGGGATTCAATCTGCCAGGGAGGAAGCATACTAGGAGAATCTGGTTTTGCAGAGAATTCTTGTTTCCCCTTTTTCCTTTTTGCCCAATAAATTCCAGTATTCTCATCCTTCAAAGCGTCTGTGAGCCTAGTATTTCCCACAGAAATACAAACTACCATCAGAGAATACTACAAACACCTCTACGCAAATAAACTAGAAAATCTAGAAGAAATGGATAAATTCCTTGACATACACACCCTCCCAAGACTAAACCAGGAAGAAGTTGAATCTCTAAATAGACCAATAACAGGCTCTGAAATTGTGGCAATAATCAATAGCTTACCAACCAAAAAGAGTCCAGGACCAGATGGATTCACAGCCGAATTCTACCAGCGGTACAAGGAGGAACTGGTACCATTCCTTCTGAAACTATTCGAATCGATAGAAAAAGAGGGAATCCTCCCTAACTCATTTTATGAGGCCAGCATCATCCTGATACCAAAGCCTGGCAGAGACGCAAGCAAAAATGAGCATTTTAGACCAATATCCTTGATGAACATCGATGCAAAAATCCTCAATAAAATACTGGCAAACCGAATCCAGCAGCACATCAAAAAGCTTATCCACCATGATCAAGTGGGCTTCATCCCTGGGATGCAAGGCTGGTTCAACATACGCAAATCAATAAAGGTAATCCAGCATATAAAAAGAACCAAAGACAAAAAGCACATGATTATCTCAATAGAAGCAGAAAAGGCCTTTGACAAAATTCAACAACCCTTCATGCTAAAAACTCTCAATAAATTAGGTACTGATGGGACGTATCTCAAAATAATAAGAGCTATCTATGACAAACCCACAGCCAATATCATACTGAATGGGCAAAAACTGGAAGCATTCCCTTTGAAAACTAGCACAAGTCAGGGATGCCCTCTCTCACCACTCCTATTCAACACAGGGCTGGAAGTTCTGGCCAGGGCAATTAGGCAGGAGGAGGAAATAAAGGGTATTCAATTAGGAAAAGAGGAAGTCAAACTGTCCCTGTTTGCAGATGACATGATTGTATATCTAGACAACCCCATTCTCTCAGCCCAAAATCTCCTTCAGCTGATAAGCAACTTCAGCAAAGTCTCAGGATACAAAATCAATGTGCAAAATTCACAAGCATTCTTATACACCAAGAACAGACAGAGAGCCAAATCATGAGTAAACTCCCATTCACAATTTCTTCAAGACAATAAAATACCTAGGAATCCAACTTACAAGGGACGTGAAGAACCTCTTCAAGGAGAACTACAAACCACTGCTCAATGAAATAAAAGAGGATACAAACAAATGGAAGAACATTCCATGCTCATGGGTTGGAAGAATCAATATCGTGAAAATGGCCATACTGCCAAAGGTAATTTATAGATTCAATGCCGTCCCCATCAAGCTACCAATGACTTTCTTCACAGAATTGGAAAAAACTACTTTGAAGTTCATATGGAACCAAAAAGAGCCCGCATCGCCACGTCAATCCTAAGCCAAAAGAACAAAGCTGGAGGCATCATGCTACCTGACTTCAAACTATACTACAAGGCTACAGTAACCAAAACAGCATGGTACTAGTACCAAAACAGAGATATAGATCAATGGAACAGAACAGAGCCCTCAGAAATAACACCGCATATCTACAACTATCTGATCTTTGACAAATCTGACAAAAACAAGCAATGGGGAAAGGATTCCCTATTTAATAAATGGTGCTGGGAAAACTGGCTAGCCATATGTACAAAGTTGAAACTGGATCCCTTCCTTACACCTTATACAAAAATTAATTCAAGATGGATTAAAGACTTACATGTTAGACCTAAAACCATAAAAACCCTACAAGAAAACCTAGGCATTACCATTCAGGACATAGGCATGGGGAAGGACTTCGTGTCTAAAACACCAAAAACAATGGCAACAAAAGCCAAAATTGACAAATGGGATCTAATTAAACTAAAGAGCTTCTGCACAGCAAAAGAAACTACCATCAGAGTGAACAGACAACCTACAAAATGGGAGAAAATTTTCGCAACCCACTCTTCTTACAAAGGGCTAATATCCAGAATCTACAATGAACTCAAACAAATTTACAAGAAAAAAACAAACAACCCCATCAAAAAGTGGGCAAATGACAGGAAAAGACACTTCTCAAAAGAAGACATTTATGCAGCCAAAAAACACATGCAAAAATGCTCATCATCACTGGCCATCAGAGAAATGCAAATCAAAACCACAATGAGATACCATCTTACACCAGTTAGAATGGCCATCATTAAAAAGTCAGGAAACAACAGGTGCTGGAGAGGATGTGGAGAAATAGGAACACTTTTACACTGTTGGTGGGACTGTAAACTAGTTCAACCATTGTGGAAGTCAGTGTGGCAATTCCTCAGGGATCTAGAACTAGAAATACCATTTAACCCAGCCATCCCATTACTGGGTATATACCCAAAGGACTATAAATCATGCTGCTATAAAGACACATGCACACGTATGTTTATTGCGGCACTATTCACAATAGCAAAGACTTGGAACCAACCCAAATGTCCAACAATCATAGACTGAATTAAGAAAATGTGGCACATATACACCATGGAATACTATGCAGCCATAAAAAATGATGAGTTCATGTCCTTTGTAGGGACATGGATGAAACTGGAAATCATCATTCTCAGTAAACTATCGCAAGGACAAGAAACCAAACACCGCATGTTCTCACTCATAGGTGGGAATTTAGCAATGAGAACACATGGACACAAGAAGGGGAACATCACACTCCGGGGACTGTTGTGGGGTGGTGGGAGGGGGGAGGGACAGCATTAGGAGATATACCTAATGCTAAATGACGAGTTAATGGGTGCAGCACACCAACCTGGCACATGTATACATATGTAACAAACCTGCACATTGTGCACATGTACCCTAAAACTTAAAGTATAATAATAAAATAAAATAAAAATAAAAATAAAAAAAGGTTAATGAAAAACTACAGCAACCAAGAAAAAGGCAGGACGGTTGAAGACACATCAAAATTAAAGTTTTGTTCCAACCACAAAGTAAAGGACAAAGAACAGCTGAAGTTTTAGTTAAGGCAAGAAATACTGAATGGGTAGTGAAGGACAGAGATACCAACTATAGCCTTGTGTCCCTGTGTTAAGTAGCTTTTTACATTTTCTCTTTGCTTACTATATATATGGTATGAGATATTGAAGGTAAACTTTATAAGGTAGTCTTTAGTTAACAGAATATTCAGAGGCACTGTGACAGATTATATACAAATATAGCTAGCAATGATTGTTGTGGTTGTGTGTCTCCTTATTTGGGGGACAGGGTAAGAACTTCATTTGTACAAAGGATAGTTTTGTCTTGTTAGGTAGACACAGATTGTTGATTGGAATTTCAAGTGTGTTTAGAAGCATTCATAAGGAAGCCGAGCAGCCAGGGGAGTGGACTGTGACAGTTATTTACTGCCTCTCCAAACATACTGGCTCTCAGCTTCAAATCTATCCTTTATTGCCCTGTTTGTGATAAGGATGTGAATTGTGTAAATGTTCTCCTTTGCTAGCTGAAAATGTTACAGCTTTGTCAGCAGAGGGCGCTAGAGGAATACCACAGTAAGAAAGTCTTTCCTCTGGAATTGGGAGGGCTTCTGTTTCCTGTCCCCAGCTGCAGGGGCCATCTGCATCCTGGTAAGGGGGTCTCCTACGTGCCACTCCTGGTCAGCAGTTCCCTTCCCATTCCTGCCAGCCTTGACCAGACGACTGTGGACCAGCTCTGTCCCAGAGCAACCCACTGAATGTCTCTGCTATTTATTGGGCTGCAACTGACATTATTCAACAAAGTCTCAACTCTATAGTCATAAGGAAGGGGTCTCCCTTTCAAGTTTGTTTTGTCCTTGGGAACTCGCCCTCAGCTGCAGGGTATTCTGCTTTATCCTTCTTAGTAGCTAATCCCTTGAACTAGTTTAATTTTAAAATTAAACTTTACCTGCTCAGGCCAGGTGCAGTGGCTCATGTCTGTAATCCCAGCACTGTAATGCCCAAGGCGGGCAGATCACTTGAGGTCAGGAGCCTGAGACCAGTCTAGCCAACATGGTGAAACCCTGTCTCTACTAAAAATACAAAAATTAGCTGGGCATGGTGGCACACACCTGTAATCCCAGCTATTCGGAAGGCTGAGGCAGGAGAATTGCTTGAACCCAGAACTCATTGCTTGCAGTGAGCCAAGATCATGCCACTGCCCTGCAGCCTGGGCAACAGCGACTCTGTCTCAAATTTAAAAAATAATAATAATAAAAAAATCAAACTTCACCTGTTCCAATTATGGTATGGTTTCTGTATTCTGACTGAAGAAGCCAAAAATTATTTGGTGCTTAATATATGCTAAGCATTATTCTAGGTAGTTTGTTACAGTAACTCACAAATCCTAAAAATGAACCTACAATAGCCTATTATAAATCTTTCACACAAAAGATACAAGTTCCTTCATCAGTATTATTCTTTAGAATAAAGATTAAACTTCCATAATCATGTTTGCTGTGAAGTTTATGATTACATTAATGCATACCATGACTTTTTCTAAAATCTCAAACATTCGGATTATTTACTTAAAAAGATAAACTTCATTGTCTTGATCACAAACTAGTAATGAATTACTGCAGTTGATTAAGGGCTATTAAAAGTCCTCGCAACAAATTCTTGACCATTCAGAACAGCAGGAGTGTTCAACAGAAAAATACTAATAATCTTAAAATATAACTGTAGGCAGTATCAATTCAGCATATTCAGTTCTCAGGAACTAGCAATACAAATTCATTAATGTGAGTTTCACAAATATAGGGAAAAGGAACAATGGCCAAAAGGCTCAAAAAAACCAAGAACTACTATATATTTATAAATACAGTCAACTACATGTGTTATTCAACTGGTCAATTAGCACATTTCATTTAACCAAAGGCCAATGATGTAAAGTTTCAGGAGTCAAGGCATGACTTCTAAAATGATATTTAAATTGAGATGTCCCATATCCTGATATTTATGTTAAACAGTTATGCCATTAAATTAACTACAATTGAAAGTCTTACTTTGAAAGCCTAGAAATTTCTTCTCAACATAATGGGAAAAAAGTCACTAAAAATTACATTTTTATGTCACTGAAGCATACGTTGAGGCCCTAAAATCTTAATAATTACTAACAGAATTCCACAACTGACCTTCTTTCTACCACCCTTCTCTTTTACCTAATAGTTATAATAATTAACAATTACTTCTAACAGCCAGGTACTGTTCTAAGAGCTTTATGTAGAGTAAGTCATTTATTTCTCAGAACTAGCCTATGCTATGAAAGAGGCTGTATTATTATGCTCCTTTTACAAATGAGCTAAGTAAGGCACAAAGAAATTAAGTAATCTGCCCAAGAAATAGTAGAGCAGATATGAACTCATGAAGTCTGGCTCCAGAGTGTGAACCCTTATAGACTTCTGTTGAGAGTATCTGTAGTAGCTTCCTAATACTCATGACAATACTTAAGTAGGTACCATTATTATTCCCATTTTTCAGCCAAGAAAACTAAAATTTGTCCAAAGTCACATAACTAGTGATGAAATCAGAATTTTAACCTAGTTGATTTACCCCCAAAACCAATTTCTTAACTACTATATCACCTCTCTATACCCAGTAATAGCAATGAATCAAAAACCCATTAGATAAATCAGATCAAATCGTACATAAAAGTAATTTTTTTTTTTTTTTTTTTTGGAGACGGAGTTTCGCTCTTGTTGCCCAGGCTGGAGTGTAATGGCGTGGTCTCAGCTCATGGCAACCTCCACCTCCCGGGTTCAAGAGATTCTCCTGCCTCAGCCTTCCGAGCAGCTGGAATTACAGGTATGCGCCACCACACCTAGCTAATTTTGTATTTTTAATAGAGACGGGGTTTCTCCACGTTGGTCAGACTGGTCTCGAACTCCCGACCTCAGGTGATCGCCCGCATCAGTCTCCCAAAGTGCTGGGATTACAGGTGTGAGCCACCACGCCCAGCCCCATAAAACTAATTTTCAAACAGGAAAAAGATATCATGTCATGGTGTAAGCTTACAGATTATACCCTCAGAAATAACAAAAGATTAACTGATTCCTGCCAAGTATTTCCAGTGGTGCCAACAAGCAAAGACATTTAAAAGATGTATCACTTACTGAAAGAAAATATACATCCTATATAAAATAGTTTAACATTAACTTTGCCTGCCATATGCACTAAGCAGCAAATGTAAACGTACCTGCAAGGAGGCAAGACCATGGAGCCTTTCACAAGCACAGATCCAGAAAGCAGGATATACCAACATCTGGCAATCGTTTCTGAACTGTTTAAATAAATAAGTAAATAAATGAGCAAAATAACACACATGTTCATATGTATATGAATTCAATATGAAATATATTCTGATAATAATACAGATAATTAAAAATTAAGTAACACTACCTGGAAATTTGGGATATTTTGCCTGTTGCTTAAGGTTTTTTTTTCTTTTTTTTTTTTTTGAGACAGAGTCTCGCTGTGTCGCCCAGGCTGGAGTGCAGTGGCGCAATCTCGGCTCACTGCAAGCTCCGCCTCCCGGGTTCACGGCATTCTCCTGCATCAGCCTCTCGGATTAGCTGGGACTACAGGCGCCCACCACCACGCCCGGCTAATTTTTTTGTATTTTTAGTAGAGACGGGGTTTCACTGTGGTCTCGATCTCCTGACCTCGTGATCCGCCCGCCTCAGCCTCCCAAAGTGCTGGGATTACAAGCATGAACCACCGTGCCTGGCCCATATGTATATGAATTCAATATGAAATATATTCTGGTAATAGTACAGATAATTAAAAATTAAGTAACACTACCTGGAAATTTGGGATATTTTGCCAGTTGCCTAAGGTTTTATACAGACCACATTTACGTGAAATAAAAGTATAATCACTATCTTAAGATACATACTATAAAACACCAATACTTAAAGTGAATAAAGTATTTTAGAAATACATTTTAGCAAAAAACAACAATCATTGTTTATACTGTTCCTTGAAATAAATTTCACTTTAATTAAAGCTTTAAAGCTAAGAAAGCAATTAAGAAACATGTTTCCCAGAAAAAAAGAAAACAGAGAAGAATTATATCACACTTGTAGAAGAAAATAACATTTAATTCTGAAGTATATTAGCCCATACAAGTTAAAACTTGAATATAACAAAAAGATGAACAAAAAATAATTCTCAAATGTGATACGATTAAAGATAATACCTGTAATAGGTATCGGTACTCACAGAAACGCATTACTATTTCAAGTAGCAAATGAACAAAAGATAAAAACAGAAATTCTTAACAGGTACACAGAACACAGAGTCACTAGTAAACACAAAATGCAAATGAAAACAACTCTAAAATACTAACCAAATCCACACATAGTATCCATTTTACAGAGGCTGTGATAAAAATTTATTCACTGCTTACTAACACCACAAATCAAAATCACCACAACCCTTTTTCCAAATCAATATAGGAATCCACAGCACAAGCCACAAAAGGATGTCATAACCTTTAGCTCCACAATGTTATCCCAAGGAATTTACCACAGAGAAAACATTCTTATTCTTCACAACAAAGTTTCAGATGAAGTTTTTCTCACTGCCTATGTTTTCTAATTTTGCTATAATTATATGTGCAATAATAGAAATACAAATTATTAGTAGTAGTGGGGCACTGCTACAAAGATACCTGAAAATGTAGAAGTGACTTTGGAACTGGGTAACGGGCAGAGGCTGGAATGGTTTGCAGGACTCAGAAAAAGACAGAAAAGATGTGGAAAAGTTTGGAACTTCCTAGAGACTTGTTGAACGCTTTTGACAAAAATACTGATAAGTGATATAAACAATGAAGTCCAGGCTGAGGTGATCTCAGATGGAGATGAGGAACTTACTGGAAACTGGAGTAAAGGTCACTCTTGCAATGCTTCAGCAATGAGACTGGTGGCATTTTGCCCCTGCCCTAGAGATCTGTGGAACTTTGAACTTGAGACATGATTTAGGGTATCTGGGAGAAGAAATTTCTAAGCACCAAAGCATTCAAGAGGTGACCTGGCTGTTTCTAAAAGTGTATGTTCATATACATGAACAAAGAGATTATCTGAAATTGGAACTTATATTTAAAAGAGAAGCAGAGCATAAAAGTTTAGAAAATTTGCAGCCTGATCATGTGGTAGAAAAGAAAAACCCATTCTCTGTGGATAAATTCAAGCCCACTGCAGAAATGTGCACAAGAGGAGCCAAATGTTAATAGCCAACACAATGGGGAAAATGTTTCCAGGGCATTTCAGAGTCTTTCAAGGCAGCCCAGCAGCCCCTCCTATCACAGGCCCAGAGGCCAACCAAAAATGATTCATGGGCTGGGCCCAGGACCCTGCTACTCTGTGCAGCCTCAGGACATGGTGCCCTGCATCCCAGCTGTTCCAGCTCCATCCCGGGGCAGATTTACTGCATGCTGTTCTCATTACAGTGAACTCTCACAAGATTTGCTAGTTTAAAACTGTGTGGCCAAAAGGGGCCAATGGTATAGCTCAGGCCATTGAATCAGAGGCTGCAAGCCTCAAGCCTTGGTGGCTTCCACATGGTGCTGGGCTTGCGGGTATGCAGAAGTCAAAAGTTGAGGTTTGGGAATCTCTGCCAAGATTTCAGAGGATGTATGAAAATGCCTGGATGTCCAGGAAGAAGTCTGCTGCAGAGGCAGAGCCCTCATGGAGAACCTCAACTAGGGCACTGCAGAGGGAAAATGTGGGGTTGGAGCCCCCACAGAGAGTCCCCACTGGGGCACTCTCTAGTGGAGCTGTGAAAAAGGGGCCATTGTCCTTCAGACCCCAGAATGGTAGACCCACAGTTTGCATTAGGAGCCTAGAAAAGCCACAGGTACTCAACGCCAGCCCACGAAAGTAGCCACAGGGGCTGTACCCCGCAGAGCCACAGGGGCAGAGCTGCTCAAAGCCTTGGGAGCCCACCACTTGCCTCAAGGTGCCCTGGATGTGAGACATGGAGTCAATGGAGATTATTTGGAAGCTTTAAGATTTAATGATGGCCCTGCTGGGTTTCGGACTAGCATGGGACATGAAGCCCCTTTATTTTGGCCAATTTCTACCATTTGGAACAGGAGCATTTTACCCCACGCCTGTACCTCCATTGTATTTTGGAAGTAACTAACTTGTTTTTGATTTTACAGGCTCATAGGTGGAAGGGACTTCCCATGTCTCAGATGAGACTTTGGACATGGACTTTTAAGTTAATGCTGGATTGAGTTAAGACTCTGGGGGACTGCTGTAAAGGCATGATTAGTTTATCAAATGTGAGAAGGACATGAGATTTGGGAGGGGCCAGTGGTGGAATAATGTGGTTTGGCTCTATGTCCCCACTCAAATCTCATGTCGAATTGTAATCCTCATGTGTCAGTGGAGGGTCCTGGTGGGAGGTGACAGGATCATGGGGACAGATTTTCCCCCATGCTGTTCTCATGATAGTGAGTTCCACAAGATCTGATGGTTTAAGTGTGGCATTTCCCCCCGTCGCATTCTCTGTCTCCTGCTCCACCGTGGTAAGGAGTGCTTGTTTCCCCTTCACCTTCTGCTATGATTGTAAGTTTCCTAAGACCTCCCACTCATGCTTCCTGTGAAGCCTGTGGAACTGTGAGTAAATTAAACCTCTTTTCTTCACAAATTACCCAGTCTCAGGTAGTTCTTTATGACAACATGAGAATGGAGTAATACAGAGACCAAAGTCAATTTGCTATCAGCTTAAAATAGTGCATTATAACAAGACTCTTTATGCTAGCTCTATAGTAAACATAAAGAAAGAAAGTACAGCAGATACACAAAGGAGAAAGAGAAAGGAAACAAAGTATAGCACCACAGTGAGCCACAAAACCACAGAGGTGAGCAAGAGAGAAAGAAAGCTACAAAAAAAAAAAAAAAAAAATCTATAAAACAACCAGAAAACCATTAACACAAAGGCAGGAATAAATCCTTACCTATAAATAACAGTCTTGAATGTAACTGGGTAAGTTCCTCCAATTAAAAGTTACAGAATGGCTGAACGGATAATAAAACCCAAATGTATGCTGCCTATAACAGACTCACTTCACTGTTAAAGACAAACAGAGACTGAAAGTTAAGGGATAGAGGTTGGGTGCAGTGGCTTATGGCTATAATCCTAGCACTTTTGGAGGCTGAGACAGGCAGATCACTTGAGGTCAGGAGTTCAAGACCAGCCTGGCCAACATGGCGAAACCGTCTCTACTAAAAAATACAAAAATTAGGTGGGTGTGGTGGTACGTGCCTGTAATACCAGCTACTTGGGAGGCTGAAGCACAAGAATCATTTGAACACAAGGTTCAAGCAGAGGTGGAGGGTGCAGGGAGCCAAGGTCATACCACTGTGTTCCAGCCTGGGGAGCAGTGCGAGACTCCGTCGTTAAAAAAAAAAAAGTTAAAGGATAGAAAAAGACATCAATGCAAATGGAAACCCAAAGCAAACAGGAGTAGCCATGCTTACTTTAAGTCAAAAACTGTAAAAAGAGACAGAAAAGGTGATTATATAATGATGAAGGGATCAATTCAACAGGAAGATATAACAATTACATTATTTATAATATATATTATATAATCATTATATAATATATATTTGTGTCTCATATATATATTTACGGTATATATTAGCACACACACCCCAAACACTTGAGTGCCCAAGCTTGTAAAGCAAATATCATTAGATCTAAAGGGAAAGACAGATTATAATATAGTAATAGCAGGGAACTCGAATACCCCACTTTCAGCAATGGACAGATATATAGACCTGAAAATATACAACAAAGCTACTGCAACCAAAAAAGCATGGTACTGACATAAAAGCAGACCAAAAGAGCAGAATGGATATCCCAGAATTAATTAAACAGACAACTGATTTTCAAAAAAGCTGCCAAAACCACTTAGAAAATGTATATCTCCTTGCAGAAGAATAAGACTGAAATCCTACCTCTCACTATATACAAAAATCAACTCAAAATGGATTAAAGACTTAAATGTGAAACCTGAAACCATGAAATCTACTGGAAGAAAATGGGAAAAATGCTTTACAACACTGTGCTAGGCAAGGATTTTTAAAGTGAAGACCTCAAAACACAGGCAACAAAAACAAAAACAGACAAATCTGATTACAACAAACTAAAAAGTTTTTGCACTGCAAAGGAAAAAACTGACAAAATGAATAGACAATCTACAGAAATAGGAGAGAATTGCCAACTATACATCTGACAATCGGTTAATATCCAGAATATATAAAAAACTTAATAGCAAAAAAAGTGATTAAAAATGGGCAAATGAGCTCAACAGAAATTTCTGAAAAGACATAAAAATAGCCAATAGGTATATGAAAAAATATTCAAATAAACTAATCATCAGGGAAATGCAAACCCAAACCACAAGACACCACTTCATTCCAGTGAGAATGGCTACTCTCAAAAAGACAAAAGAAAACAAGTGTTGGCAAGGATTTCAGGAGAAGGGAACACTTATACACAGTTGGTGGGAACGTAAATTAGTAGTTATTATGGAAAACAATATGGAGGTTACTAAAAAAAAAAAAATGGAACTTCTAGGTGATCCTGCAGTCCTACTACTGGATACATATCCAAAGGAAATGAAATCAGTATGTTAAAGAAATATCTGCACTCCCATATTTTACAATAGCCAAAATACAGACTCAACCCAAGTGTCCAACAACTAATGAATAGATAAAGAAAATGGGGTATATATACTCAATAGAATATCATTTAGCCATGAAAAGAATGAAATCCTGTCATTTGCAGCAATATGGATGGAACTGGAGGATATTATGTTAAGTGAAATAAGACAGACATAGAGAGGCAAATACTGCAGAATCTCACTTATACGTGGAATCTAAAAAATAAAAAGTTGGTACCATAGAAGTGGAGTAGAACAGTGGTTACCAGAGACTGGAGTGGGGAGGTGGGAGAGAAAGATGAGGAGAGGTTGGTTAGTGGGTACAAAGTTACAATAAAATAAGAAAAATAAGTTCTGGTGTTCTATTGCACAGTAGGGTTATTATGGTTAACAGTAAAGTACTGTATATTACAAAATAGCCAGAAGAGAGGCTTTTGAATGTTTTCACCACCAAAAAACGATTAAATGTATGAGGTGATGGATATGCTAACTATCCTAATTTGTACATTATATAACACATAACTGTATTGGAATACCAACTTCTACTCCATAAATATGTACAACTATAATGTGTTGATTAAAAAGTTAAGAAATTATCAACATTGCTGGAAATGAGACGAAATAACCTAAAACCAACAGGAAAAAAACCGGCTATATTCATTACATTCAAGAAAAAAGGAAAACAGATGATGGATTCAACCAAAGAACTGGTATCTATGAAAAAGAAATGAAAATCTAGAATTGAAAAACTACAATTAAAACTTAAAAATTCACCTGAGTGGGTATTTTAGAATAGAAACAGCATAAGACAGAAATTCACAAATTAGAAAACAAGGCAGTAGAAAATGGGAGACTGAAGCACAGAAAGAAAAAAGGACAGGAAGATGGAAAACAGTGTAAAGGAAATATGAGACAAAATAAAGCAGGAAGGAGGAAAGAGAAAACAGTAAAGAAGCAATAATTTAAAAAACACTCAAAGAATTTTCCAAAATCGATGAAAGCTATCAAATCAGGGTATTATGAAGATCTATAAACCCTAAACAGAATAAATCCAAAGAAAACCATACCTAGCAACATTAGACAAAACTGCTGAAAAGCAAAAAGCAAGAAATATCTCAGAAGCAGTCAGAGGAAAAAACATACGAACTGCAAAGGAGTAACAAGAACACCGATTACTGACTCCTCAACATAAATAGAAGCAAGAACATGATAAAACATCTTAAAAGTGTTACAGAAAAAACTGCTAGAACCGTTTATGTAGGAAAAAAACATTGTGAAGAATTAAAGAAGACTTAATAAATGGAAGAATATACATGTTTGCAGATTGACAGATTCATTTTAACAACAATGTCATTTCTCTCTGAATTGATTTATGGATTTAATGCTATCCTAATCCAAAGCCCACAGCCTCCCACAGGCTTTCTGTGTATAACTGTGTGTGGACATTGACAAGCTGATTCTAGAATTTACACAGAAAGGCAAAGCAACAGTGATAGCCAAGACAATCTTGAAGAACAAGCCTGAGTACAAGCCTGAGTTTACTGAATACAAACTCATGCTATCAGATATCAAAATACACAGCTTAGTCCGAGCGTGGGGGCTCACGCCTGTAATTTCAGCACTTTGGGAGGCAGAGACGGGCGGATCACTTGATGCCAGGAGTTTAAGACCAGCCTGACCAACGTGGCGAAACCCCGTCTTTACTAAATCCTGTCTCTACTAAAAATACAAAAAGTAGCCAGGCATGGTGGTCGGGAGGCTGAGGCATGAGAATCGCTTGAACCCAGGATGCAGAGGTTGCAGTAAGCCGAGATTTTTGCCACTGCACTCCAGCCTGGGTGACAGAGTGAGACTCTGTCTCAAAAACAAACAACAACAACAACAACAAAACAAACAAAAGAACTCAAACTATGCAGGTTGACAGGGCAGTACTTACATGAACATAGGTGTAAGCAAAACAAACAAATGAGCAAAATAAACAATAAACAAATGAGCAATAAACAATTGAGCAAAATAAAGAGACCAGACAGATACACACACACACACACACACACACACGCACACACATACATGGTCACTTAATTTAACACAAAGTGGACACTGCAGTGCAGGAGGGAAAAAGCTAGTTTTTCAATAAATGGTGCTGGATCAACTGGATGTCCATAGGGATACCTAATGAATCTTGCCAATAATAAAATCCATGCCTTCAATCAACAATTTACATTTTAGAAAATTTGTATCCATTACTGTGAGCTTGGCACTTCCCTAAACTTTTCAGTAAGAAGCTGGTGGTAATATTAGCAATGCCATTTTTTTTTTTTTTTTTTTTTTTTTTGAGACGGAGTCTCACTCTGTCGCCCAGGCTGGAGTGCAGTGGCGCGATCTCGGCTCACTGCAAGCTCCGCCTCCTGGGTTCACGCCATTCTCCTGCCTCAGCCTCTCCGAGTAGCTGGGACTACAGGCGCCCGCCACCACGCCCGGCTAATTTTTTTTATATTTTTAGTAGAGACGGGGTTTCACCATGGTCTCGATCTCCTGACCTCGTGATCCGCCCGCCTCGGCCTCCCAAAGTGCTGGGATTACAAGCGTGAGCCACCGCGCCCGGCAGCAATGCCATTTTTGATAAATTATTTTTTTAAGTGCCAAAATGAGAAAAACTACATACACCAGGACCATCAATATTTTCCAAATGGCCAACGCATCGCATTACAAAAATCAAACATAGAGAAATGATGGATTCAATGTGCAAGATAGACCAATTGTTTCTAATGCAATACAGTAAAAAGTTCATGGATAAAGTCTCAGACCCCATGTTGAAACCAATCTGTAAGCAACTTGTCAAGTTTTGGTGCTGTTTTAAAGAATAATACCCAACTTATCTGAAAAGAACCTCCCCCGCATTTTTTTTTTAACTTCTCTGTATGAAGATTTCTTTCATTCAAAAAATATATCACAACAGACTGAATGCAGCAGATATGACAATCCAACTAATGTCAGAGAGATATTAGATTTGCTAAACTATAATTAAATCTTTTATGAAAATAGTTCTTTCTCATAAATGTTAATTGTGTTAACATGTAATGAGGCTAGGCGCAGTGGCTCATGCCTGTAATCCCAGCACTTTGCGGGGCCGAGGCAGGCAGATCACCTGAGGCCACGAGTTCGAGACCAGCCTGGCCAATGTGGTGAAACTCCATCTCTACTAAAAATACAAAAATTAGCCAGATGCGGTGGCACGCGCCTGTAGTCTCAGCTACTCCGGAGGCTGAGGCAGGAGAATCGTATGAACCCAGGAGGTGGAAGTTGTAGTAAGCCGAGATTGCGCCACTGCACTCCAGCCTGGGTGACACGGCGAGACGAAAAGAACTAACGAGAAGGAAGGAAGGAAGGAAGGAGAGAGGGAGGGAGGGAGGGACGGAAGGGAGGGAAGGAGGGAGGAAGGGAAGGAGGGAGGGAAAAGAAGATAAGAGAGGAGAGGAGGGGAGGCGAAGGGAGGGGAAGAGAGGAGAGAAGGAGGGAGGGAGGGAAGGAAGGAAAAAAAGAAACGTGATGGGTTTCTCATTAAATTTAATGACTAATAAATATTTTTAAAATTAAGAAAAATAAATCTTGAATTCTACCTCACAGCAAAAGCAAAACTCAATTCCAAGATGAATTGTAGATCTATATTTGACAAACAAACTTTTAGAGGAAAAACGAAGAAAATCTACACAATCATGAAGAAAGGAAAGATTTGATTTTTTTTAAAACAGGACACAACAGGCCCTAATCACAAGGGGATAAGTTGAGAAACAAATTACTCTTTCTCAAAAGATGCCAATAATAGAGCAAAAAGAGCTAGGGTAGTGGCATATGCCTGTAATCCTCGGGAGTCTGAAGCAGGAGGATCTCTTGAGCCTAGGAGTTCAAGACTGGCCTAGGCAACACAAGAAAACCCCATTTCAAAAAAAAAAAAGAAGGCTGGGAGTGGTGGCTCACGCCTGTAATCCCAACACTTTGGGAGGCCGAGGGGGTGGATCACTGAGGTCACAAGTTCAAGACCAGCCTGACCAACGTGGTGAAACCCATCTCTACTAAAAATACAAAAAATTAGCTGGGCATGGTGGTGGGCGCCTGTAATCCCAGCTACTCAGGAGGCTGGGGCAGGAGAATCCCTTGAACCCGAGAGGCAGAGGTTGCAGTGAGCCGAGATCATGCCATTGCACTCCAGCCTCAGCGACAAGAGCAAGACTCCGTCTCAAAAAAAAAACAAAAAAAAAACAAAAAAAAAAAAAAAAAAAAAAAGTGGCACAGTGGAAATAGATAATAGAATAAACATACCCAACAAAGGACTTCCATTCAGAATTCAAAAAGAACTTTTACAAATCAATAGAAATGATACAGACAACTCAATTAATAAAAGAAGGTATCCAAATACCTGATAGAAACATAAATGTCATTTATCATCATTAGTAACAGGGAAATGTAAAATAAAATCACAATGAACTAACAAAATGTAATCAGCAGCAGAGTAGCAAAAATTCAAAATAAGCAAACAATAAAACACAAATATTAAGGGTTGTCAAACATGTAGAGCAACTGGAACTTAACTATACACAGCTAATGGTTATTAAAATTGGTACAATTGGCCAGGCGCGGTGGCTCACGCCTGTAATCACAGCACCTTGGGAGGCTGAGGCAGGCAGATCATGAGGTCAGGAGATCGAGACCATCCTGGCTAACACAGTGAAACCCCATCTCTACTAAAAATACAAAAAAAATTAGCTGGGCTTGGTGGTAGGTGCCTGTAGTCCCAGCTACTCGGGAGGCTGAGGCAGGAGAATGGCGTGAACCCAGGAGGCGGAGCTTGCAGTGAGCTGAGACTGCGCCAATGTACTCAGCCTGGGCGACAGAGCCGTCTCAAAAAAAAAAAAAAAAAAAAATTGGTACAACTAATTTTAAAAAACTGTCACAATCTCCTGAATTTGAACATGTACATTTCCACTATAGTCATGCCTTGCTTAATGATGGTGATACTTTCTGAAAAATGCATCATTAGATGATTTCATCGTGCTAACATCATAGAGTGTACTTAACACAAACCTAGAAGATGGTATAGCTTACTATACACCTAGGCTATATGGTATAGCCTATTGCTCCTAGTTTACATATGTGCATCGCATGTTACTCTACTGAATACTGCAGGCAACTGTGACATATAGTCCATCACTGACTGAAACAACGTTATGTGGCACATGACCGTAATTTTATTCCTAGGAATATCCTCAACAGGAGTAAGCAACCAGGGCACAAAAATAACAGAATGTTAATAGAAACTGTATTATTTATAATACTAAAAATTAGAAATTGGCCAGGTGCGGTGGCTCACACCTGTAATTCCAGTGCTTTGGGACGCCGAGGCAGGTGGATCACCCGAGGTCAGAAGTTTGAGAGCAGCCTGACCAACATGGTGAAACCTCATCTCTACTGAAGATACAAAAAGTAGCCAGGCGTGGCAACTAATGCCTGTAAATCCAGCTACTTGGGAGGCTGAGGCAACAGAATCGCCTGAACCTGGGAAGCGGAGGTTGTAGTGAGCCAAGATTATGCCATTGCACTCCAGCCTGGGCGACAAGTGCGAAACTCCATCCCAAAAAAAAAAACAAACAAAAAGAAAACTAGAAATAACCCAACTATTAACAGTGGAAGGGACAAACAAATCATTATTTGCACACAATTATATATTGTACAGCAGTGAAAAAGAACACATGGAAAAACAGAAAAATTTGGGTATCTATTAAGTAAAAAAGCCTTACCAAAAGATTCTCTCTATACCAAGTTCAGTAAGTGGCAAAACTAACCTATAGTGATACAAGTCAGAATTGTGATTACCTTTCCAAAAGAACATTGATTACAGCCTTCTGGAAAACTGGTATCTCTTTTTTCATCTGAGTAGTCATTACACATTTAGTATATATTTATTAAAATTCATTGCTTTGTACACTTTTGGTGTATTCTATGTATGTTATATACTTCATGGTCTATGAATATTTTTCAATGTGCTCTACATAAATTGTCCCAGAATCAAATGAATTTCAATGGTAAGAGTTAAAATTTAAACATAAAAGTCATTAGTTTAAGTGAATTATGGAAATACTTACCAAAAGAGAACCTGATTGCCACTGTATCTCTCAAAGCGTGCTCTTGCAGACATTAATCTATTAAAAAAATTGAAGATTTTATCTTACACTTTGTTTTTCAAATTGTTATAATTACAACAGAAAATGACCAAATCTACCAGTACGTTGTCACTAAACTACAAAGAGTTTAGAAATATATGTATATTTTATATATATACATAATGCAATAATATAGATAATATTCAGTGGCATCAACCTTAATACTCTTTATGTACATTATCAAATCTGTCAATTCACACCAAATAATGTTTTCATTACAAAAAATATACATTTGTCTGATTCACTACTGAATCCTCAGTGTGAAGAACAGTTACTAGCAGAGGCATGTACATACAAAAAAACTGCTGAATACATAAATCAGTTTGCAATAAAAAAATACTTTGAGTATTACAAAATGCTAATTTTTCAGTTTTCTTTCTTCCTGATATAGTTATTTGGCATATACTAACAGCTGAATTATGTTATACAGAAAATATATAATAAATAATAAATCCCTAACAATTATATTTTATCAATCTGGTCAATAACCAGAAACTTGATGAAAACCCAGGAAAAGTCACTGGATAAGCTGTTCGTGGTGGGAACACACGTTTAATTACAATATTATACAGTTAAGTGTTTTATAGCACTCGAAAGTGTTTTTACAAATATAATCATAATGATATATGATAACCAGGACAGATAGCCAGCCCATTTTTCAGAAGAAAAAAATGAGGTTCAGAAAGTTTATGGGTCTTGTCCACAGGAGCTTAGGCCAAATCAAGATTCCTGCTCCTTTCACTTTAATAAAACACTATAATACAACATACCACACCTAGCTGAAGCATTTGGCATAATAAATACCAACACAAACTACAAAAAGATAACAGGAGTTTTGTCTTTACTAGCTGGCACATCCTCGGCACTGTGTTTTACTTTAGGTACTTATTTTCATTTAACCCTTGAAATACTTCAACAAAGATAGTATCATTACCCCTATTTTATTGAAGACAAAACCACAGTTAAAAGTGAGTTCTGACTTAAGGTCCCATGGCTAAGAAAAAATGAAATAAGAAAAACAAATTCAGTTTTTATTGTCAGTGTTTTTCCCCAACTCCAAAATCACTCCTACCAAAATATAAACTCCAGGAAACCAGGGATCGAATCTGTAATGTATATACCAAGGGCTTAAAACAATAACGAATATAAAGGTGCTTAACAAATATTTGGTGAATAAATGAATGAATGGCTATACAGCGTGTGCTCTTAAATAGAACCACACTTACCTAAGCTGATGTTCCCTGAGATTTGATAATATTTCCATTCCATGAAGATAAGAATAAATAGTATTTAAGTCCTGTGGAACAGAAGAAAAAAATTAGATTATTTTTCAAATATGCTGTTTAAAATATAAGGCACCCCACAATTCTGATTTTAAGCAAACAACCACTCATGGCAAAGCAGTTAACTATGGAAAAACCATAAAACCTCTGCATCATAAAAGATTTGAAAAGGCAGAGAAGAGATCCCTCAGCTCTCAAAGGAACTCCTCTTCAAGGTGACCAATGGCCTCTATTCATTCAAACAAATGCGAGAACCCCAAATTCATAATTTTATATGAAAGTTTATTAATTCATTATTTCACTTTTAAGCAGATGTAAACTTTTCTTCTTTAGTGGCCTCCAAATATTTGATATCCAATATCCTGGCTGACATCTCTAGAGATGACCCAGTTTATCAATATTCCTCTTAAAATATGACTTTCTAAAGAATTTATTTCTAAGGAGACTCAAAATGACATAATCTACCACTAAATAAAAAAGATTTCCAATGGTACAATCCTATTGTTCACTCTGTGAAAGAGGCAGAACATCTTTCTCTATTCCTCACCCAGATAACTAGGCATTAAAACAACAACAACAGGCTGGGCGCGGTGGCTCACGCTTGTAATCCCAGCATTTTGGGAGGCCAAGGCGGGCGGATCACGAGGTCAGGAGATCCAGACCACGGTGAAACCCCATCTCTACTAAAAATACAAAAAATTAGCCAGGCGTGGTGGCGGGCGCCTGTAGTCCCAGCTACTCGGAGAGGCTGAGGCAGGAGAATGGCGTGAACCTGGGAGGCGGAGCTTGCAGTGAGCCGAGACTGCGCCACTGCACTCCAGCCTGGGCGACAGAGTGAGACTCCGTCTCAAAAAAAAAAAAAAACAACAACAACAACAACAAAAACCTCAGGATGACATAGTATAACCTCAACTAAGAGCAGTGGCATAGCAGAAGAAAGTGGAAAGAGTCTACAGATCCCTGACAGCAAATGGTATTGTACCACTGATGTCATTTAAGATTAAAGGCAGACAAGCTTAAATTCGCTATAAAAAACATACTTCCTATTTCCTATGAAGAATAATGCCTTTATACCAGGGCAAACTACTTCCAAACACTGCCTTCCCACTCTGATATGCAACTGGCCAAGAAAATTATCAGATAGTAGTGGGGGTAGTGAGGGAGAAACTAAAGACAACTTGTTTTCTAGTAGGTTAATAAGACAACATGGAGCCATTAAGAAAAGCAGCAAGCTAGGCCAGTCACGGTGGCTCACGCCTGTAATCCCAGCACTTTGGGAGGTCGAGGTGGTCAGGAGATCAAGACCATCCTGGCTAACACAGTGAAACCCCGTCTCTACTAAAAATAGAAAAAATTAGCCGGGCATGGTGACAGGCGCCTATAGTCCCAGCTACTCGGGAGGCTGAGGCAGGAGAATGGCGTGAACCCGGGAGGCAGAGCTTGCAGTGAGCTGAGATTGCGCCACTGCACTCTAGCCTGGGTGACAGGGTGACAGAGCGAGACTCCGTCTCAAAAAATAAAAAAAAAGAAAAGAAAAGCATCAGGCTGAGCACAGTGGCTCACGCCTGTAATCCCAGCACTTTATGAGGCCGAGGTGGGTGGATCGCTTGAGCCCAGGAGTTAGAGACCAGCCTGGGCAACATGGTGAAACTTGCCTCTACAAAAAATAATTTAAAACAATTAGCCAGGCTTCTGGTACATGTCTGTAGTCCCAGCTACTTAGGAAGCTGAGGTGTGGGGGATGGCTTGAGCCTGGGAAGAAGAAGTTGCAGTGAGCCGAGATCACAGCACTGCACTCCGGTCTAGGCAATTGAGACTCCATTTCAAAAAAAAAAAAACAAAAAAAACGGCAATCATCTCTAATTCCAAAGATAACAACTGCCAATTAACCACAGTGAATTCAACAACCACACTTATTTCTGCTAAATCCTTACGAAAATAACAGTGAAAAAGATGTTTAAGTATATAAAAATAAAGATTTGAATAGGTTAAAAGAAAGGTCTACCAAATTTTAGAAGACAGCAGATGAAGCACTGATATGGTAAACTGTATTTCCAAAGATGGCCACAGAGGTGTTTCTTATCCCATATGCTCTTTTGCAATGCACTCTTGCCAGTAACCCATCAAAAACTGGAATCTATGTGCCCTCCCCACAGATGTGGGTTGGCTCTGTGACTTGTTCTGACCAAAAGAATACAATAGAAGTGAGGGTGTATAAAAGATCCAAGTACCCTGAGACCACTAATGTTGTGAAGAAGCCCCAGCTAGCCTTAGGGAGACAGAAAGGCCATATGGAGTAACACCAAGGTACTAGATATGTAAGTTATGCCTTCCTAGAGCAGCTTAGAGCTACCAACTGAATGGAACTAAAAGAATGACCCCAACAGAGGCTCTAAGAGGTAGAACCAACCACCCAGCCAGAACCTGCTGAATGCAGGTAATATAAATAGAGTCATGGCAAAAGTGTGGCTCATAGTGGGGCCACTGAGTCTGCAGATCCACCTAATAATGGTCATTCCCCACTCCCTCAGTTTATAATTAGAATTTATATACTTGGCAGTTAGAATACCCTCCATAATGGGTCCATGACCTGTGTGGTAAAAGCTGTCACAATGAAAAAAGCCAAGTGGAAACCTCTCCCCATTCCCCAGAACAAGATAGTAAATAAAGACTGTTTCTTCCAGAGGGGCACAGAATAAAGACTAGTGCCACCAGTAAAGACTTAGAAGTACACAGAGGTAATAGTTTCTACTGTATTCTATTTAATTCATGGAGAAAGCAGACAGATCCTGAAAAATGACTGTGCAGACTACCACAGAATGAACCAAATTCTAGCCCTAATCATAGCCTGCAGTCTCAGCCATAATATTGCTGCTGAAGCTGATTAAGCCTCAAGTACTGATATGGTGTTACTTTCCATTACTTTATTTTCAATTCCAATTAGAAGATCAGAAAAAAATCTGCATTCATGCAGGGCAATATTAACTTACCATTTTATCTTAGGACTCTTAACTCTCCCGCTCTCTGTCATAACACAGTCAGTGAGGGTTGGGTGGGGGACAGACATCTAAACCTCCTGATCTATTTACATATATTACATCATGCTGATTGGACAGGATGAACAAAAGAATGGGCTAGAGGTGACTGGTACCCTAGAGTCCTTGGTAACACACATGTGGCTCCAGAAGATGGGAGATAAACACTATGAAGACTCAAAAGATCTGCCATTTCAGTGAAGTTTTTCGGGATACAGTGGTTAGGGGCATGTCAGGACATCTGCAATGTCGAAATGACTTTGGCTTTAGGTCAAGATAAAATAAAAGGAACTAGACTTACCCTTCACCTAAAACAACTAAAAACAACAACAAAAAAGACAAATATATAAAACATTTTTCATAAGATAGGACGGAAATATCTAAAGTGAAGTAAAGATCCACCTGAAAAAATCATTGTAGTAGTCCTGAACCAGGACTGATTCTTCCCCTCTCGGTGATATTTAGCAATGTCTGGAGTTATTTTAGGCTGTCACAATTTTGAGGGAGTGGTGCTACTGGCATCATGTAGGTAGAAGAGATATTGCTAAACATAGCCATGCCCATTCATTTACCTATTGGCTATGGCTCTTTTCATGCTATAAAAGCAGAGTTAAGTAGTTGTAAGAAAAATCATCTGGGCCACAAAACCTAAAATATTTACTATTTGGCCCTTTACCGAAAAAGTCTGTAAACCCTGGATAAGAATGTCTATATTTTAATTCTTATCAGTTATGAAATGCTAGGAACATTCCTGAAATCCAAGTTCCCAGATGCCAGCCGCCAAAAGACAACTTTACAAATAGGTCTTCCTAAGGACAGCAGTCTCAGATCTGTTCTATTAACTCTTTTTTTTGACAGGCTATATTGAAGTCACATTCAGGAACGGCCTTAAAAGAAAAAGGAAAAATCTCCTCAACGGGTAGAGTTGTGAGCAGTAGATATGGGTCATGCCAAAGGACAGCAGCTGCTATGGTTTGGATGTGGTTTGTCCCTGCCAAAACTCATGCTGAAATTTGATCCCCAATATAGCAGTGTTAGCAGGTAGGACCTAGCAAGAGGTGTTTGGGTCATGGGGGTAGATCCCTCATGAATAGATCAATGCCTGTCTGAGGGGGCAGTGAGTTCTCACTCTCACAGAAATCAGTTGGTTCCCCCAAGAGAGGGTTGTTAAAAAGAGTCTGGCTTCCTTGGTTTCTCTCTCTTGCTTCCTCCCTTACCATGTGACCTCTTTTTTTTTGCAGCATGAACATGGCTCACTGCAGCCCTGACCTCCTGGGCTCAAGCAATAGTCCCACCTCAGCCTCCTGAGTAGCTGGGACTACAGGCATATGCACACAACACCAAGCCCATTTAGTTTTATTTATTTATTTATTTTATTTTCTGTAGAGACAAGGTCTTGCTTTGCTGCCCAGGCTGGTCTCGAACTCCTGGGCTCAAGCAATTCTGCCTTGGCCTCCCAAAGTGCTGAGATTACAGGCGTGAGCCACTGCGCCCAGCCTGCCATGTGATTTTCTTGCACACACTTGCTCCCCTTTCACTTTTTGCCATGAGTAGAAGCAGTCTGAGACCCTCATTGGATGCAGGTGGCCAATCTAGAACCTTCTAGCCACCAGAATTGTTAGCCAAATAAAGCTCTTTCTTTATAAATGACCCAGCCTCAAGTATTCTGTTATAGCAACACAAAACAGACTAAGACAGTGGCCCAAGGTGAAAATATATGTAAATTCCAGTGCATGGATGTCTGGTCAGGCGTCTAGAAGGAAAAAGATCAGGGACAAGGAGGGATAGGGTAAAGACACAGAATGGAGACATGGGAATGGGCACAAAGTGTATAAAGTTTTCTGTATTCCACACTAATGCCCACCAAAAAGCATTAAACATGGAAGAGGCACGGAACAACCACAAAGATAAAATAGGATATCCCAGAATGGCACAATTAATACATGAGTAGACTGACCACAATGACACCAGATAGAGGCTACACATGTGTCCAACAATATAAACTTCCACTTATCAAGGTCTGTCTAGCTACTGCTACTTCTGAATGTCCAACCTGTCAGCAACAGAGGCCAACCATATGCGTTCCTGATATGATTCTATTATTCAAGAAGAGCAACCAGTCATTTGATAACAAGTAGACTATATATGGTGTCTCTCATCCCAGAAGGGCCAGTAGTTCATTTCACAGTGATAGATACCTATATTCTGGGTTTGGGTTTATCTTACTTACCTCAGAGGTTCAGCCAGGATCATAATCCAGGGGCTTACAGAATGCCTGAACCACAGTACTAGAATCCCACACACCAGAGTTCAACCAGTGGACCCAATTCAAAGCAAACACAGGAGTAGGCTCACAACCTTGGGACCACTAGTCATATCACACACCAAACAATCCAGAAGCAACTGGCCTCACAGAACGCTGTAATAACCTTACAAAGGCACAGCTGAACTTTTAGTTTAAAGGGAATAATGTGAAATAATGGAATGACACCTTTTAATATGAAGATACATCAAACCACAGACCTCTATATGGTGCTGTGTATACGGCAGGAAGAATAGATGGGCCCAGGAACAAATGAGTAGAAGCAAGAGTCACCCATTTATCATTATTCCCAATGAGCCACAAAGGGATTTTGTACTTCCCATTCCTACAACTATGGACTCTGCACGTTTGCAGGTCCTGGTTCCAAAGGCATATACTCTTGCCAGGCAACAGTACAAGAGTCTCAGTGAACAAGTTTACAGCTGCCACCAGGGCACTTTAAACACCAGGGCCCAAGAATCAGCAGGTAAGAGGAGTTGCCATTTTGGCAGGGATAACTGATCCTGAGCAGTAGGTGGACGTAGGGCTGCTTTTACGTAATGTGAACAGAGAGGAATGTGTGGAATCCACATGATTCTATTGGTTATTCCTTTACCTCACTGTAACTGTAAATGGACATATATCCCAGCATTAGCCAGAGAAGAATGATTACCAAGGGTGCAGACATTTCAGTAAAGAAGGCTTGAGCCATACCAACATATAAGCCACTGAGACCTGCAGAGGTGATTATGTAAGGAGAAAACAAAATGCATAGTGGAGGAGAGAGGATAAGTACCAGTTGCAACCATGAGATCAACCATACAGGGGCTGTAATTCTTCCTACCACCATCTGTTGTCTAAGTTTCTTTCTCAGGAAAAGAAGCTCATTGAGAGCCATGGAGGAGCTGCTCCCTGAACTTCAACCCTATGTGAAGAAGTAGATTTGTGTGGTGCAAAGTGTAAGCTCAGGTGGCCTTGAAAATATGACTCTCAGATTCCAAACTACACGGAGTATAATTGAACAAAATCCCTATTATGGGGCTCTGTAATTTATCATCATGTTTGAACTGGGGCCCAGCTTCCCATGCGATACTCCCAATCAGTAACTGAGCCTGGGAAAGATACTAAGGAATGCCTGTTCTGGGAGACTCAGGAATACTCTGATGGGTTCAAGGATTCTTCTTCCACCTTGCTAAACCACTGTTACAGTGCAGTCTAAGGCTCTTCCACTCAACCTTCCTTTGCTCTCTCCTTCACAAATGTCACATGAGAATTCTGGTGTGAATGCTCTACCAACTCTCTCCATTTCTGCTCACAGGCATTTTCCCTAATAAATTCCTTGCATGTCTAATATTGTGACAACTGCTTCTAACAGAACCCAGACTAACACAAACACTTTGTAGTATTCAGTAAAGAAATTTTCTATACTTTTTGCTGGTTTTATTCTTAAATATTTACGGTTTTCTAGTATTTTTAAATAATGTCATGTTTGGCTGGGTGTGGTGGCTCACACCTGTAACCCCAATACTTTGGGAGGCCAAGATGAGTGGAGATCACCTCAGGTCAGAAGTTCGAGACCAGCCTGGCTAATATGGTGAAACCCTATCTCTACTAAAAATACAAAAATTAGCTAGGTGTGGTGGCGTATGCCTGCGATCCCAGCTACTCAGGAGGCTCAGGCACGAAAATCACTTGAACCTGGGAGGCAGCGGTTGCAGTGAGCCGGGATCATGCCACTGCACTCCAACCTGCGTGACAGAGTAAGATTCTTGTCTCAAAAAGAGTCATTTTTTAAACTAGAGGCTTTTTGGTTTATTGCTGGTTTACATAAATCAATTGATTCTATATAATAAACTTGAGTCCAACCATCTTGTTGATAAATTCACTTAATTTTCAGAGTTTGTAGATTCTTTTCGATTCTCTGCATATAAAATGGCCCTGCCTATGAATACAGTATTATTTCTTTCTTCCCAAATTATACACTTTCCCCCATTTTTTCATGCCTTATTATGTAACAACAGCCGGAATAAGTGTGGCCATATAGAGACAGTCTCCATCTTACAATGGTTCGACAAGATTTCCTGACTTTACAATGATGCAAAAGCGATATGCATTCAGTGGACACTGAATTATGTTTCTGTTTTGTTTTGCTTTTAGAGACGGGGTCTCACTCTGTCACCCAGGCTGAGTGCAGTGACGGCAATCATAGCTCACTGATGCCTCGATCTCCAGGACTCAAGCAATCCTCCCACGTTGGCCTTTCAAGTAGCTGGGACTACAGGCGTGCGCCACCATGCTCAGCTTTTTTTTTTTTTTTTTTGGCGAGGACAGCCTGGGAAACCATAATTTGAATATCCATCAATCATTCTGTTTTTCACCGTTTTCTGTACAGTATTCAATAAATTATACCAGATACACAACACTTTGTTATAAAATAGGCTTTGTGTTAGATGACTTTGCCCAACTGTAGGCTAATGTAAGTGTTCTGCGCATGTTTAAGGTAGGCTAAGCTATGATTTTTGGTAGCTAAGGTATATTAAATGCATTTCTGACTTACAAGATCTTCAACTTATCATGGTTGTATTATGATGTAACCCCATTGTAAGTCGAGTAATGTCTGTACTACAAACACAGCTGCGTGGGCCCCACCCACTGAGATAGGTGTAGGCAGGCAGGCACTCACAAAATGTCTATCCTATGGAAATGTGCTTGTAATTCTGGACAAGACAACTTGTTCTGGTGGCAAACAAGTTCTGAAAATTGTAATACACAAAGGTTAGGTTATGGCAAACAGAACTCCCATAACTTGACTTACTCCATGTGGGTAGGCTAGTGTTAAAGGGAACCAGAATTTTCTAAGACTCTCAACTAAATTTATATTATATAGCTTTCTCGGTTCTCAAGTTACAGGACATCTTTGGCACATCATTAACGATGCCATGCATATATGAGAAAGAATTAGAAATTAACTTTTCAAAGTCTGAAAGTGAATTTCACTCACAAGTTTGAGATATACATGTATCTTCAGTTCTCTGCCTAAAGAGAGACTAATAAGGTTTATCACTTTAAATCCGAAAAGCCCCTGCTCAAAGAGCTTCAAATATTTGTTTGTAATCTCCTTATGTTAAAGGGACAATTTGGACAAATGAACATGTAGTTCTTCACAACATCTGTAATGTTGACTGCATGACCCTGAATTAAAATATCAGCATTATGGCAAGGTATGGTGGCTCACGCCTATAATCCCAGCAATTTGGGAGGCCAAGGCAGGCAGATTACGAGGTCAGGAGATCAAGACCATCCTGTCTAACATGGTGAAAGCCGGTCCCTACTAAATATACAAAGAATTAGCCGGGCGTGGTGGTGGGCACCTGTATTCCCAGCTACTTGGGAGGCTGAGGCAGGAGAATGGTGTGAACCCAGGAGGCAGAGCTTGCAGTGAGCCGAGATTGTGCCACTGCACTCCAGCCTGGGCGACAGAGCAAGACTCCGTGTGTCTGTCTGTCTGTGTGTGTCCTTCTCTCTCTCTTTCTATGTATGTATGTATGTATGTATGTATGTATGTCAGCATTATTCCTGTCAGGGGTTGACAAACTTTTTCAATAAAGGGCCAAATAGTAAATATTTGTGGCCCAGATGGTTTTTTATCACAACTATTTAGCTCTGCTTTTATAATATGAAAACAGCCATAGACAACAGGTAAATGAATGAGTTTGACCGTTCCAACAAGACTTTACTTACAAAAACAGCTGGTAATATTTTGTTCACTCCTGAAACATATGGTCAAAAATAGCTACAGTGTGGCCAAGCATGAATGAGCTCCTCTTTGACAACAGACCACCTTATAAGTTTTGGTGGAGTTCTGTCTCCCACCATGAAAGCTGAAAACACCAAATTTTTATTTTTCCAACCTCCCATACGACAAAGGCAGGGGCAAATTATTCAAGTGTTACCAATTAGATATATTCATCCCAGACTTTAAATCAGAAGCTAGTGACACTGAGAAGCAAGAACTGCACAGAATCCGCTCGGGCAGCCAGTGACAGCAGCGGGGTTGTATTAGTCCGTTCTCACACTGCTAAAAAGAACTACCTGGCTGGGCATGGTGGCTCACGCCTGTAATCCCAGCATTTTGGGAGACTGCAGCGGGTGGATCACCTGAGGTCAGGAGTTGGAGACCAGCCTGGTCAACAACTGGCAAAACCCTGTCTCTACTAAAAATACAAAAATTAGCTGGGCACGGTGGCAGGTACCTGTAATCCCAGCTAGTCGGGAGGCTGAGGCAGGAGAATCGCTTGAACCTGGGGGGCGGAGGTTGCAGCGAGCCAAAATCACACCACTTCATTCCAGCCTGGGTGACAGAGCAAGACTCTGTCTCAAAAAAAAAAGAAAAGAAAAAGAAAAGGACTACTGGAGCCTGGTAATTTATAAAGAAAAGAGGTTTGGCTCATGGTCCTGCAGGCTATACAGGATGCATGCCTGGGAAGGCCTCAGGAAACTTAAAATCATGGTGGAAGGTGAAAGGGAAGCAAGCACATCTCGACATAGCCAGCAGGAGAGAGATAGCAAAGTAGAACGAAAGTGCTACATACTTGTAAACAACTCAAGATCTCAAGAGAATGAACTCACTATCACCAGAACAGCAAGGCGGTAAATCTGCTTCCATAATCCAATCACCTCCCACAGGTCCCCCCTCCCATCACTGGGGATAACAATTCAACATGAGATTTGGGTGGGGACACAGAGACAAACCATATCAAGGGTCTACAACATATGCAATGGACAGTACAGGTGGTCCACAGTGCAAACTATGGCATCCACTATTCACTGCTAGTAGCAGTAGTATCTACCAAATCTGTGATAAGAGTGACAGACCCAAGCCTGTTTTTCTAGTATTCCAAGCCTAGCCCCAAGTCTGGTTTTCTAGCATTCCAAGTAATTCTGTAGCTACCCGGAATCCTTTCAGTAAATTCTTTCTTTCGATTGGCCAAAATTGGGTTCTGTTGCATGTAAGTAATAATCCTGTGAGATCCTGAACCAGCACAATCAGCATCACTTGGGAACTTTGTAGAAATGTAAATTCTCAGGCCTCACCCCAGACCTAGTCAATCAGAATCTCTGGGTTGTAGGGACCAGCAGTCTGTGATTTAATAGGTCCTACAGGTGATTCTTCTGCACACTGAAGTTTGAGAACCACTGTTTATAAGTGGGATCTATGTCACTCTGGATTGTCTGACTAATCTATTAATAGCAAAGAACAACAAGCACTAAGACGCCTAGTAAATCCTAGTCCCTTTTTTTGTGTACCTAGTTTGAGGGTCACAAGAATGCTAAGCATTCACAAAACAGAATAAAGAATGGTTGTAGTGGTGAGCTGATTAATTCTTTTTCATATGATGTGGGGGTTATGGCATTTTGTTTACATAGGACAGCAAGAAGTTGTGGAGTCTGTAATGCTGAGCTTGGAAAAGGGTTTCTTGGGGCTTTTGTATCAATTATCTGCAAGATAAGCTTGAGGTACTATATTATCTATTAGACATAAAGTCACAAATAAAAAAAGAAAGAACCCTGACAGAGTCAGACTGCAAGTCTTACAGTCTTCGGCAGTAAAAAATTTAAATGCAAGACTCAAGGAGGTGCTAATCATTTACATTGAATGCACTTGAAAGCTGCTCTATGTATCTTTCAAGAGGGAAGTCGGCCAGGTGCAGTGGCTCACGCCTATAATCCCAGCACTTTGGGAGGCAGAGGTGGGCAGATCACTTGAGGTAAGGAGTTTACGACCAGCCTGGCCAACATGGCAAAACCCCGTCTCCACTAAAAATACAAAAAAATTAGCTGGGCATGGTGGTGCGCACCTGTAGTCCCAGCTACTTGGGAAGATGAAGCATGAGAATTGCTTGAACCCGGGCACGGAGGCTGCAGTGAGTGGAGATCACACCACTGTACTCCAGCCCGGGCAACACAGCAAGACTCTGTCTCAATAAAAAAAAAAAAAAAAAAAAAAAGAGGGAAGTCATGAGAAGGGTGGGAAAACTATCCATCTGGCATATCCTGACATCCCAGATCTGGAACATCTGATTCAGCACTAGTTCTGTAACTGCAACAAAATACTGCAGAACTTATCCAGGGGTATTAGAAAAACAAGTACCAGCTCAGGATTAGGGAATAAAATAATGGGTTCTACCTAGGGGGAAAAAAGAAGAAGAAGAAGAAGGTGAGGAAGTGGTGATGACTTGGTACTTCCTAAAACAGATCAGCTACACCCTCTCAGCCAGTAGTTTTTATAGTGAAGGTGGGATAAGCTGAGGTGGGTGGGACAGCTGCCATTGTATAACAAGACAACTCTTGTATACTCTTTAAACAATTCTTACTTATGGCATTCATTGCAGATATATTCTGTGGATTTTCAATTTAGTTGTTAAATGAAATAAACTCGTATTTGGAGCACTGTATAAACAAGTAATTACTAATTTAAACATATATTTCTAATTAAGCAGGTTGGAATTTTTATCCCCTTCCTTAGTTTGCAATGTTATGCCAAGCAACTGTGCTGCTCTCGGAAACTCCATTTCCCAATTCTCCTGACTGCCCTTCTACAGGTGTTTAGAAAATCAACCAAAACTTGGAAAACTCAAACTGAGATGCTTAAAAATTTTTTTCATTTTTCTGGTTCTTAAAGTTTAAAACAAGTAAATTTCTTACCTATGATACACTGAAGTCATCACATACAACTTTTTTTCTCTGACACAGGCTCTTGCTATGTTGCCCAGGTTGGAGTATAGGGGCACAATCACGACTCACTGCAGCCTCAACCTTCCAGGCTCAAGTGATCCTCCCTCCTGAGACTCTCGAGTGTGCCACCAACCCCAGCTTTTTTTTTTTCCTTTGTAGAGACAAGGTCTATGTTGCCTAGGCTGGTCTTGAACTAAGCTCAAAGGATCCTCCTACCTTGGCCTTCCAAAGTGCTGGGATTATAGGTGTGAGTCACCGCACCCAGGCACACAAAACTTTCAATAAAACATCATTATCCAAAACTTTCATTAACCAAGATATTTTACTCATTCTCTTCTTAACCTAGAAAACAAATCTAACCCAGGTATTTTAACAAAGAAAAATGTCCCAGAATAGATCCTAAGGTCAGCACAAATTGAATTGTATCATACATACATTCTGCAGCTATGGTTCTATAATGAAAAGTTATGCTGAGGAATCTTCTACAAATCATTTGGAAAGCAATCTAATGATGTGGAAGATAGATGGATGCAGTGGCAGATGCCTGTAGTCCCAGCTACTCCGGAGGCTGAGGCGGGAGGGATCACTTGAGCTCAGAAGTAGGAGGCCCACCTGGGCAATGTGGAGATACCTGGTCTCTAAAAAACAGCACCACACACACAAAGAAAACCCAATTTGGACTCTGGAGACTACCCTGTGTTTAAATTATGCCTCTTTCAGCTCTGTTAGTTACTACTTGTGTAAACTTGGATAATCTGCTTAACGTTTATTATCTGTACAATGTAAAGGATAAAATATCTCTGAACACAAATGATTGTTTTTTTTTGAGACAGAGTTTCGCTCTTGTTGCCCAGGCTGGAGTGTAGTGTTGCAATCTCAGCTCACTGCAACCCCCACCTCCCGGGTTCAAGCGATTCTCCTGCCTCAGCCTCTTGAGTAGGTGGGATTACAGGCACCTGCCACCACCCCCGGCTAGCAGTGGCTCACGCCTGTAATCCCAGTACTCTGGGAAGCCTAAGCGGGTGGATCACCTGAGGTCAAGAGTTCGAGACAAGGCTGGACAACATAGTGAAACCCTGTGTCTACCAAAAATACAAAATTTTTAAATGTTTATTAAATGTGCAGCAGAGAGGCTATCACATGGTAAACAGTAATATTTGTATTATATTTTGTATTCTAAAATTACAAAATAAGGATTAAAATACACAGACTACTAAAGCATTTTGGAGATTTAAACAATATGCCAAAGTTAATATCATATATTAAACATAGAACTTACTGATTTTCTCATTCATGGAGGTATAAACACATTCGGCAAAATGGCAGTAAAGAGGTATAAAACATTTACCACAACTGGAGCCCAGACTTTGGTTTCTAAATTCATTTCTCACTAAAGGGGATTGAAGTTCTTTGGATAAATGGCTGACTTCAGTACTGGAGCAAAGAAAGTCAGGGCCTGGAACATCTTTTTATGCCAGAAAGCAAAAAAGTACTTAAAGACCAATGGGGTCAAGTCGAAAGGACATAGGAGCTGACTTTGAAAGGGCTTCCATTGGCTATATTTGGAGCACTTTAATAATCAAAAAGGATCACAATATTGAGTACAAAAAATAATCCATTACTTCATAGTGATTTAAAAAAGAGAGGAGAAAGGAAGGTGAGGAAAGCTCTTCTATACAGAAAACAACTAACAAATGTAAAAGAAATATAGAATCAGAAAATTATGGCCAGGCATGGTGGTCCACAACTATAATCCCAGCACTTTGGGAGGTCAAGATGAGAGGATTACTTGAGGCCAGGAGTTCCAGACCAGCCCGGGCAACATAGTGGAAACCCCATCTCTACTTTAAAAAAAAAAAAAAAAAAAAAAAGAAAATACAAAAATTAGCCAGGTGTGATGGCACAGGCCTGCAGACTCAGCTACTCAGGAGGCTAAGGCACAAGAATTGCTTGAACCTGGGAGGCAGAGGCTGCAGTGAGACAAGATCACACCACTGCACTGTAGCCTGAGCAACAGAGCGAGACTCTGTCTCAAAAAAAGAAAAAAATAAAATTATCACTTTGTAACAGCAAAGTAATAGTTAATTTAGGCGACGATTATCAACGAATGCTAAAATCACAAGGTAAAACCATTGTTGGAGAACACGACATTCACACATTCTCCAACTGTAACTTTGTATCACTTATAAATTATGGCACTGTACCTTTACAACAAAAGAGATGCAGATGATCCTATTTAGTATGCCCAATAACGGAAAGAACTGACAACATGTGTCAGTGATGGGACAATACGGGAAGTACAGACCACCACCTATGCAGTTTCTCAACAAAATCATTTCACCTTAATCTAATCATGACAAAACAACCAGATGAATCCAGATTATGATACATTCTATAAGAGAGCTGGCCAGGCTCTTCAAAAGCGCAATGTTTATGAAAGGAAAAAAAAAAAAACCAGGACTGTTCTAGATTAAAGGAGACTATGGTAACCAAATGTAACATAACATACCTTGATTAGACCCTGGATTGAAAAATAAAACAGAGGTGAGATGGCCAGGTACAGTGGCTCACGCATTTACTAATCATTCTCAGCAAACTAACACAGGAACAGAAAACCAAACACTGCATGTTCTCACTCATAAGTGGGAGCTGAACAATGAGAATACATAGACACATGGAGGGGAACATCACACACCAGGGCCTGTTGTGGCGGGGCGGGGGTGCGGGGGGCATAGCATTAGGATAAATACCTAATGTAGGTGACAGGTTGATGGGTACAGCAAACCACTATGGCATGTGTATACCTACGTAACAAACCTGCACGTTCTGCACATGTATCTGAGAACTTAAATTTTAAAAAATTACACCCTAAAATTTTAATTTTTAAGAATGAAAGTCTCAAATGATATGCTTAAACTTCAATAATTAACCACTGAAATTACAATGTATCAAAAGATTATGCATCCAATTGTTTATAAGTTCAAAGTGTAGCCTTTCACTTCACTTTTCTGATCCTACCATGCATTATGAAGTCACCTAACACTTGCTAATTCTAAATTCCACATGTAGTTTTCAATCCTTATCTCTCCTCGAATTCTCGACAGCATTTGACTGCTGACATGTCATTCTCTCTCCTATCCCTTCTGTAATATGGTTCTCTCTGGATTCTTGTCCTAATGAGAAACACTCAGCAACAATTATAAGCACAGACTATGAAATCAGACTGCCTAGGTTTGAATCCTGACTACACTGGGTCTAGCTGTGTAACATTAGACTAATTAATCTCTCTGTGATTCAATTTCCCTGTATGTAAAATGTGGATAATAATACCTTCTTTCACAGGGTTTCTTGAAGGATTAAATGTATGTAAAGTTTTCATAACAGCAACAGGTATCCAATAACCACCATACAGCATGCAAGTCTTCAGTATTTTATTTCCATTATTAGCTTTCTGCAGTGGCTGCTTTTTTTCAGTTTTTACTTTTTGTTATTTCGCGTCCATCTGCTCCACCTAAGTCTCCTTCATAGATTTCTCATTTTTTTCTTACTCCTATAAATGTTTATAAAGTTTATGTTCCCAGAACTGCCAACATCTGCCTTTTATTCACTAGAGACTTTCTACTGTTAGGAATACCTTCCACATCCATAGCTTCAACTATCACATATGCCTATACTCCCGTATTTGTATTTCTAGCCCAAAGCTCTCCAGTAAACTTAGATACTATATGTTCTACTGGACACTGAACACTTTCACCTGGCTGACCGATCAGCAAATCAAGTGCAAAATTCATTACTGGTTCCCTAATTTAGGTAACAGTACTCAGGTTCATTGGCTGTGGCCAGAAATCTGTCAATTCTACTTTTGAAATATCTCCGTTTACTATTGCAAATGAAGCAATTTAGAAATTCAGTATTTCCCAGTGAATAACTGAAATAACTGGACTTTAAAATCCATTCCTTTGGGTTTCTTTGTTTTTTTTTTTGAGACACAGTCTCACTCTGTTGCCCAGGCTGGAGTGCAGTGGCTCAATCTCGGCTGACTGCAACCTCTGCCTCCCGGGTTCAAGCAATTCTCATGCCTCAGCCTCCCAAGCAGCTGGGACTAAAGGCACGCATCACCATGCCCAGCAATTTTTTTGTATTTTTAGTAGAGACAGAGTTTTGCCATGTTGGCTAGGTTGGCCTCAAACTCCTGGCCTCAAGTGATCCGCCAGCCTTGGCCTCTCAAAGTGCTAAGATTACAGGCATGACAAACCACGCCCACAGTAAAATCCACTCTTCACATATACTGCCAAAGCGATCTTTCTGGAAGCCAAATCTAAATTCCTTAATAAGGAGAACACAATTCTTCGTGATCTGGATCCTGACTATTCCTCCAGCTTCATCTACTTTACCACTCATTCTTGTCCCAGTGTTCCAGTTGCCTAGGCAACCTGCATGTACATACCATACGTATCCTGTGGCCTTGGCATATGCTGTTACCCTTTCAAGAAACACACCTTCCCTTCTTCACCTAAATTTCTATATACAGTTGTTCCTTGGTATCCACTGGGAATTCACTCCAGGAGCGTTTGTGGATATCAAAACCCACAGACACTTGAGTCCCTTATATAAAATGGTGTAGTATTTGCATATAACCTACAGACATCCTCTGGTATGCTTTATTTTCTTTTTCTTTTTTTTTTCCACACAGGGTCTCACTGTGTTGCCCAGGCTGAAGTGCAGTGGCACGATCACAGCTCACTGTAGCCTCAACCTCCTGGGCTCATGCAATCCTCCCATCTCAGCCTCCTGAATAGCTGGCATGCACCACCACACCCTGCTGATTTTTGTACTTTTTTGTAGAGATAGGGTTTCACCATGTTGCCCAGGCTGGTCTCAAACTCCTGGGCTCAAGCAGCCAGGAGTTTGAGGACCCATTTCAGCCCCCAGCGTTTTGGGATTACAGGCATGAGCCACACACCTGGCCCTTGTATACTTTAAATCATTACTCTAGATTATTTATTAATACCTAATACAGTGGAAATGCTATGTAAAGAGTTGCTATACTGTACTGTTTAGGGGATACTAGCAAGAAAAATATCTGTACCTGTTCACCACAGGCACAACGATCATGGGCCTAACTTATTTTCCATCTTCGGTTGGTTGAATCCACAAATGCAAAACTCATGGATATGGAGGGCCAACTGTATCTTAAACTCATCAGGGTTCCCTTTTCTAAAACAACTTGAACAGCACCTGCCTACCCTTTGCTCTTCTCCCCCAAAGGCCTTCCTGCAAACTTCTGAGCACCTGATATTTATAATTATCACAGTATTTAATCAAGCCATATTTTAATTGTCTATGTGTTTTGCTATCTCCTCCCCAGATGGAAGAACTATCTTTAATCTTTTATCCCTGGCACATGAAACAGTGCTTAAAAAATATTTACTGCACAAATGTTCATTAGGCAATCTCCCTCCAAAAAATTATGTATTCACCTGTGCCTCAGAGAGTCATTTAATAATCCTACAAATAATCCAAACTCCACACCAGGCACTTGTGACACTCATAAACTCTTTCCTAAAAAAAAAAAACAGAGGATGGTAACCTATTTTAGTTTGGCTTCTTAACTTGAGAAAAGCTGTGGTCATTTGGAAGTTTAGACACTTAAGATTTTGATTCTGAGAGACTGAGGAACTTCCCTCAGAATTCTCCAAAAGGAAGGAGGAGGCAGGCATGATAAGCTTGACTACACGACAAAAATCTTGGTCTTTGCAAGGGACAGACTGATTGTGAACTTTGTAACATTGTGTTTATCATTGGACTTTACCTTGGACCAGCCTGGGTAAACTAAGGTCTGGCTGTAAATAAAAACAGAATGAGCAATTTTATTAAAATAGTGGAGAATGTGTCTCACCTTACATGCCAAAGGAACATCAAACGTGCGTTGCTTATGCCTCCACAATCTAGTTTTTAATAAAATCGCTCATTCTGTAGTCAAGCTCATCGAGTTGGGAATCTCCAACACACGTAAAATGATTGGCCTGGAAAAGATGTTCATCCAGATAATCCAGGTCTCATCCAGATCTAACATTCCCTTTCTATCCAATTGGATTTACAAATGAAGGTCAAGGGGCCCCAGAAGTATAAATAAGTTCTTTTTCTTTCCAAGGAACCCTCTGAATGTGCATCTGCTGTGGGAAAGCACAACAGAATCTTTGTTCTGCCAACCAGGGATGTGCACAGTGACTCACTCCAAAATGACTCCAAGTACAATGGTGCTCTTTCGCCAATTCAGAAAAAAGCTCTACAAGTGTACATTTGAAGACCATTTTTCTAAATTCTGTAACAGATTAATAATGATACTAAATTTTACATTTTTTAAATTCCCAACTCCCTCTTTAACTTTTAATAACCAAAAAGACCTAGTTCTAAAAAAAAAAAACTTCTAAGTAGGTAATTACATTAACACCTAGCAGAGCATGAAAATTTGCCCAGACGTTTTGAATCATCTGGTGAAAGAACATAAAGAGTTAAAATTGGCATTAATCTATATTTTTCTGTGATGTTCCCTGCAAATGTGTTTTGAAGCCATGCAGAAAAGGAGTCTTTGTTCCAAGATATTACTAAGTTTTCTCCATCTGAATTGTCTCTCAAGAACTGTCAGGTAAAACACTGTTTATAGCTACTCTATTCTTAATGAGAATAGTAATAGCACATTTTGTCATTTTGCCAAACTTCATCAAGCCTTTTTATCTCAGCACTTTAAATATTAGACCAGTAGACATCACTACTAGAATAGTAAAGGAACAGTATTTTTCACATTGTTTTTTTTTCTTTTTTTTTTTTTTTTTTTTTTTTTGTGAGACAGAGTTTCACTCTTGTTGCCCAGGCTGGAGTGCACAATGGTACAATCTTGGCTCACCACAACCTCCGCCTCTTGGGTTCAAGCGACTCTCCTGCCTCAACCTCCCAAGATGGGGTTACAGGCATGCGCCACCACGCCCGGCTAATTTTGTATTTTTAGTACAAACGAGGTTTCTCCATGTGGGTCAGGCTGGTTTCGAACTCCTGACCTCAGGTGATCCACCTGCCTCGACCTCCCAAAGTGCTGGGAATACAGGCGTGAGCCACTGCGCCCGGCCTTGATTTTCTTTTTAAAGTCACTTACTCTACAAATATTTAGGTATCTACTATGTACCAAGTACTGTGCAATGAACACTGGGAGATAAGGGTACATTCACTGTCTTCAAGGAGCTTACAATCAGAGAGAAATAAATATGCAAGTAATCATAACACAGCACAGTAATTACTATGGTGAAAGAAGGCGTAAAGTATCTAGGAACACAGAGGAGTGGAAAAGTGAGGAAGGAAGGATGCACAATTCTGCAAATGAGCACTAGAGATTTTAGTGAAGAATCAGAATGTGCCAGGCCAGAGGATGGTTTTCCAGACAGAGAAAATAGTCAGCTAATATGTAAGCTATCATTTGCTGTTTATTATCAAGATACTTTGCTAACTATTTCAAATATATTACCTCATTTGGTCCACACAAGAATCCCAAAAAGATATTCAGTCCTAGAGAAGTTAGATAACTTGCCTACGGTCAAATTCTCAGAACTGGAGTCCAGATTTGTAGTAGGCCTGTCCAAATGCAAAATTCAAAGGCCAGTAACACTGTACCATACTGTTCCCATCCTATGCAATGCACAGAAACAGGAGAGATTTTAGTGTCAGGATATAAAGGATAGATAATCAGATGAATAGCAAAGAAAGCCCCAAGAGAGGAGGTTAAAAGTCCAGCACAAAGGCAAAATGCAAAGAACCAAGGTAGCTTCACAGTCCTCTTGGCTGCCAGAAAGAATACTCACGATGAGCTGGGCATGGTGGTACACACCTGTACTCCCAGCTACTTGGGAAAATTGCTTGAGCCCAGGGGCTGGAGGCCAACCTGGGCAACACAGCAAGACCTTGTCTTTAAAAACAAAACAAACAAACAAACAAAAAACACTCCATTCAAATTAAGTTCAAAGGCACAAAGAACAAATCTACAATGACAGAACCAGAACAGTGGTTTCCTTTGGGAGACTGAGAAGGAAAAAGGGGAAATTTCTGGAGTGCTGGTAATATTCTTTATATTCTGTATCATGATATACACAGTAAAATATGTTTGTACAAATTAATCTGGCAATGGCTGGGCGCAGTTGCTCACACCTGTAATCCCAGCACTTTGGGAGGCCAAGGCGGGCAGATCACTTGAGGTCGGGAGTTTGAGACCAGCCTGACCAACATGGAGAAACCCCGTCTCTACTAAAAATACAAAAAGTAGCTGGGCATGGGTGCAGTGGCTCACACCTGTAATCCTAGCACTTTGGGAAGCCGAGGCGGGCGGATCATGAGGTCAGCAGTTCGAGACCAGCCTGGCCAACATGGTGTAACCCCATCTCTACTAAAAATACAAAAATTAGCCAGGCATGGTGGCAGGCGTCTGTAATCCCAGCTACTTGGGATGCTGAGGCAGGAGAATAGCTTGAACCTGGCAGGCGGAGGTTGCGGTGAGCTGAGATCGTGCCACTGCACTCCAGCCTGGGAGACAAGAGTGAAACTCTGTCTCAAAAAAAAAAAAAAAAAAAAAATCATCTGGCAATGTATATTTAGGGCATATGGACTTTATGTTTTACAGTTCATTTCAAAGTTTTTCAGAAAAGTCTGGGGGAGGGGAAAAATTATCTTTCCAACCAGTAACCAGGTTGGGCCAATTCTACCTCCTTAATATCTCACTATCCCACTTAACTGCTGCCACCACTGGGTCCAGGACTTTATCTCACACCTGAACTACTGTGTTTCTAACAACAAAACATACTTCTTGGTGGCCGGGCACGTTGGCTCACGCCTGTAATCCCAGCACTTTGGGAGGCCGAGGTGGGCGGATCACCAGGTCAGGAGATCGAGACCATCCTGGCTAACACGGTGAAACCCCGTCTCTACTAAAAATACAAAAAAATTATCCGGGCATGGTGGCGAGCGCCAGTAGTCCCAGCTACTCGGGAGGCTGAGGCAGGAGAATGGCACAAACCTGGGAGGCGGAGCTTGCAGTGAGCCAAGATAGCGCCACTGTACTCCAGACTGGGTGACAGAGACTCTGTCTCAAAAAAAAAAAAAAAACCAAAAAAAACCAACCATACTTCTTGGTTTCCGTATTATCTTAGTATAATCACTGGTAGTCTTACCTTTCACTTGGAAAATATCCCAGTTTGGATAAAATACATGTCCAGTCTACCTGTATACATATAAGCCTCCCTGTCTCTAGTCTGCTCCTCCCTGCTCAATTACATCTCCAAAATGCTCACATAGAAGTCTTTATAAAACTGATCTTATTTCCAGGCTTTAAACCCTGCAACACTTCTTTCTCCTTTATTTATAAGATGGAGTCCAAATTCCTGATATTATCCAAACCCTGCTAGTACACCCAGCTTCATCATTTAACATCTGACACCATGTACCATCATCCCCAAACATCCTAGACATTAGCCCAGTGTTTTGCAACCTTTTTTTCATTTTCACCCCCTCCCAAAGAACTTTTCAGACAATTTTTCCTAAGCACTGCCCCATCTCTAATTAAATACTAAGGAATAAGACATTGTCAGTTTAGGGCTGAGTTTTAGAGGGCCACAAACCATACCAATAGCTATGATTTTTTTTCCCACTCCCCTAAAAAGCAATTTTTGCGTCTTTGGGAACGGTATCACTTCCAACGGGAATGCCTGCTCTAGACTTACAGATTGGCTTCTTATTCTACAACTATACATGGCTTGCCACCATCAGTACTTCTGCTCCTGCCTCTCTGCTTGGAATAACCTCTCTTGATCATCCAGAAATCAATTCATGACATTTAACACTGAATTCAATGCTCCTCCATGAAGCTTGTTCCCTTCCCCATCTTGCAATCCCAAAGCCCTACTCATACCTTTGTCATTAATAATTAAAACATTTATTACATTTATGTTTTCTTATGTATCTCAAGTCATTGATGAATAGGGACCATGTCCCAACTCCTCTCTACAACTTTGGTTTTTAATATGTCAGATATATTATTTCTTAAATGAATGTACAAATTAATGTTATCATCTGGGTGAGGTAACCATATCTCAGTTTAAGTGAGACAGTCCCTCTTTAACCTGTTATTCTGAAATAAATATTAATAGCTTCTCTTTTAATTCACAAAAATGATTTGAATAACATATTGTTAATCTATACCTAGGAAACAGGAAATAAAATTCTGAGCAAGAGTAGAACATAATCAGATCTGAGAGGAAAATCACTCTAGCAGCAAGACTCAATGACTCAAGCAATAATTTGGGGTGTAGAAACAATAAAATAGACTGAACTATAGTAGTAAAACTAGTAAGAAAAGGGCAAATAAAAAGATTCAGGGGATAAAGTTTAGTGGCAAGTTGCATCGATGAGGAATGAAGAGAAATAATACAAATTCCTAGAGACAGCAACTTGGCCAGGTGCCAAAAGATTATGAAGGAAGCGGAATAATAATGGCTCAATTTAGGACAAGTAGCTGAAGAACCTGGAGGACAAGGTGGTTGATATATGAAGCTGAAGCACATAAAATTTAGGGGATAAGCTGGAAAACATAATCCCAGAAGGCATTAGCCTATAACAACTAACTGAAACCAAGCTGCTGAGTAAGACTGTCCAAGAAACACAAAGTTAGCAGTTCTAATGAAGAGGAAGTACTACCTTTTTAATATATGATGACTTTACAAAATGTATTTCCAAATTTTGGCTTGTAAAATATTTATTCATCATTTAATATGTGCAAATCATGGCAATAAGCACTGAGAGCGAAATAAACATTAAGGGAAATATAAGGAGTTCATTCTGAAGTAAAAAAAGAAACGTTATAAAGAATGGTATTAAATGTGGACTGAGCTGAGAAACAGCCAAGTTCAAGGTCTAATTATGACTGTGGCTTCTTTAAGGAATTCTGGCATAATGACGCAAAGAAGTACAGGCATACTCTGTTTTTATTGTGCTTGGCTGGTATTGTGGGGTTGTTTTCCTTTTTCTTTTAAATACAAATTAAAGGTTCATGACAACCCTGCATCAACCAAGTCCATCAGCACCATTTTTTTCAACAGCACACGCTCACTTCATGTCTCCGTGTCACATTTTGTTAATTCTCACAACATTTCAAACTTTTTCATTATATTTGCTATGGTGGCCTGTGATCAGCAATCTTTCATGTTACTACTGTAATTGTTTTGGGGCACCACATACTGTGCTCATGTAAGATGGCAAACGTAATTGATATATGTTATGTGTTCCAACTGTTCCACTGGCTGTTCCTTCTCTCTCTCCCTCTCTTGGGGCCTCCCTACTCCCTGAGACATAACAATATGGAAATTAGCCCAATTAATAACCCTACAATGGCCTCTAAGTGTTCAAGTGAAAAGAGTCACCTATCTCTCACTTTAAAGCAAAAGCTAGAAATGATTAAACTTAGGAAGGCTAACAATGGCCCAAAGCCAGGCCTCTTGCACCACACATTTAGCCATGTTGTGAATGCAAAGAAAAAGCACATGAAGAAAATTAAAAGTGCTACTTTAGTGAACAAAAAAATGATTTAAAAAAAAAGTGAAAAAGTCTTATTGCTGATATGGAGCAGTCTGAGTGGTCTAGATAGACCATCAAACCAGCCACAACAGTCCCTTAAGCCAAAACCTAATCCAGAGCAAGGCCCTAACTTTTCAATTCTAAGAAGGTTGAGAGATGAGATGGCTACAGAAGGAAAGTTTGAAGCTAGTGAAAGTTGGTTCATGAAGTTTAAGAAAAAAAAGCCACCTCCACTAACATAAAAAGTAAGTTATCCTGAAGATCTAGCTAAGATAATGAGGTGGCTACACTAAAAACCAGATTTTTAATGTAAACAAAACAGCCTTATATCAGAAGAAGATGCCACCTAAGACTTTCATATCTAGAGAGGAGAAATCAATGCCTGGCTTCAAAGCTTCAAAGGACAGGCTGACTCCTGTTAGAGGATAATGCAGCTGGTGACTGTAAGTTGAAGCCAATGATCATTTATCATTCTGAAAACCCTAAGGCCCTTAAGGATTATGTTAAATCTACTCTGCCTGTGCTCAATAAATAAACAACAAAGCCTAAATGACAGCACATTTGTTTACAGTATGGGTTACTGAATATTTTAAGACCACTGATGAGACACACTGCTCAGAAAAAAAGATCGCTTTCAAAATACTACTACTCATTGACAATGCATCTTGTCACTCAAGAGCTCAGATGGAGGTATACAAGGAGATTAGTGACGTTTTCAGGCCTGCTAACACAACATCCATTCTGTGGCCCATGGATCAAGGAAAAGTTTCAACCTTCAAGTCTTGTTATTTAAGAAACACATTTCCTAAAGCTACAGCTGACATAGATAGTGATTCCTCTAACAGATCGGTGAAAAGAAAATTGAAAACTGTCTTGAAATGATTCATCATTCCAGATGCCATTAAAACCATCTGTGGGCCAGGCATGGTGACTCACGCCTGTAATCCCAACACTTTGGGAGGCTAAGGTGGGAGGATCACTTGAGCCTACGAGTTCAAGACCAGTCCAGGCAATGTGATGAGACTATCACTTAAAAGAAAAAAAAAAATTGTGAAGCATGGGAGGAGGTCAAAATATCAACACTAACAGGAGTTTGAAAGAGGTTGACTCCAACCCTTATGAATGACTTTCAGGGGTACAACACTTCAGTGAAGGAAGCAACTGCATGTGTGGTAGAAACAGCAAGAGAACTAGAATCAGAAATAGAGCCTGGGCTGGCTCCCAGCACTTCGAGAGCCTAAGATGGGAGGATTGCTTGGGTACAGCAGTTCAAGACCATCCTGGGCAACATAGCAAGCCCTTGTCTCTACAAAAAAAAAAAAAAAAAAAAAAAAAATCAGCCACGCATGATGGCATGCACCTGTAGTACCAGCTACTCAGGAGGCTGACGTGGGGTCACCTGAGCCTGGGAAGTAGAGGCTGCAGTGGGTTGTGATTATGCCATTGCACTCCAACTTGGGCAACAGAATGAGATTTTGTCTCAAAGAAAAAAAAAGCGGGGGGAGAAAGAAAAAAAAAGAAATGGAGATGGAGCCTGAAGGTATGACTAAATTGCTGCAATCTCATGATAAAACTTGAGTGGATGAGAAGCTGCCTCTTATGCACTAGCAAAAAAAAGTGGTTTCTTGAGACAATCTACTCCTGGTGAAGATGATGTACATACTGTTCAAATGACAACAAAGAATTTAGAATACCACATAAGCTTAAGCTTAGTTGATAAAGCAGCAGCAGAACTTGGAAGGACTGACATCAATTTTGAAAGAAGTTACTGTAGGTAAAATGCTATCAAACAGCATCACATGCTAAAGAGAAATCTTTCATGAAAGGAAGTCAATTGATGCGGCAAACTTCGTTGTCTTATTTTAAGAAACTGTCACAGCCACCCCAACCTTTGGCAACTACTACCCTGACTGGTCAGCAGCTATCAACACTAAGCCAAGACCCTCTACCAGCTAAAAGATGGCAACTAGCTGAAGGCTCCGATGACTGGTGAGTATTTTTTAGCAATAAAGTATTTTTAAATTATGGTATATATCTTTTGTTAGACATAAGGCTATCACACACAGTAGACTACTATATGTGTAAACAACTTTTATGTGCACTAGGAAATAAAATTCACATGACTCACTTTATTGGGATATTGGCTTTACTGCAGTAGTCTGGAACCAAACCTGCAGTATCTGGGAAGTATGTCTGTACCTTAACAGTTTTTGTTGTTTTAGTGCACTTAATTGTCCACAGAGTATTTAAAATTTTCCATAAGAATATCTTTGCGAATTGAAAAAGAACTAGCTCAGGAAAGACAATGTTCTGTGGAAGCTGAATCTGTAAGTAGGAGAAATCTCTCACACACACACTGTGTTAGAAAGGTATCTAAATGGCACACTTTACAACATGTGTCTGTACTTGACGTCTGGCTCACTAGGATTATGCCTGAGTTGATGGTTTCACCTAAGGACAACAGATGGTTCAAAATAAAGGAACCATTCATTTTGTCCCAGAAACACGAGGAGTTCTTTACTCATTATTTACTCATCAATTATACGATGCAAACAAATGATTTCAACACACTAATTCTTATCCCTTTGTATATTTTTCACAACGCTTTGCACCCAGTAGGTATTCAAGGAAAAATAAGCCAAACAAATAATTTTATACCCTTCTATATTACAGCTTATTAATTTGGCTTCTAGGACACCACCACTCTCTCGGTTTTTCTCCTGCTGCACTGTTTGCTTCCACTCATTCTCCTTTGCTGATTTCTACTCTTCTCCCCGACCTTATATTGATCTCATGTCCCATGACACTCACTGTCCTTGGTCCTCTTCTATCCTCTATGTACACTCACTACTTGGTAATTTTACCCAATCTCATGACTCTCAATATCTATAAACTGATGACTATAAAATTTTCATCTCCAGGCCAGCCTTCTTAGTAATACAAATTTGTATATGCAACTTCTTACTCATTTCTAACAGATATTTCAAACTTGACATGTTCAAAACTGAATTTCTGATCTTGCGTCTAAAACCTACTCCTCCTGCAGCTTTTCCCATCTCGCTGATGGCAGCTCAAACGTCTCTGACGATAACTCTAACACTCCAGTTATTTAGGCCAAAAACCTTGAAGTCATGCTTGATTCTTCTCTTTTCCTCAAGGTCCACATCTGATCCATTAGCAAATCCTGTTGGCTAACCCTACAAAATATTTCTAAAACTTAACCACTTCTCACTACTTCCATTACTATCACTATCACTTTAGTCAGACCATCATCTCTAACCTGATTTAAGGCAATAATAGCCTTTAACCTCTTGCTTTTACCCTTAAACACCTACAGTCTATTCTCAACACAGCAGCCAGGAGACTACCCAGTAGGGTAGTCAGGTGTAGTAGCACGTGCCTGTAGTTCCAGCTACTTGGGAGGTTGAAGCAGGAGAATCTGTTGAGCCCAGAAATTAGTGACCAGACTGGGCAATATAGTGAGACTCTCTTTAAAAACAAAAGGTAGGCCAGGCGCGGTGGCTCACGCCTGTAATTCCAGCACTTTGGGAGGCGGGCAGATCATGAGGTCAAGAGATTGAGGCCATCCTGGCCAACATGGTGTAACCCTGTCTCTACTAAAAACACAAAAATTAGCTGGGCGTGGTGGTGCACACCTGTAGTCCCAGCCACTTGGGAGGCTGAGGCAGGAGAATCCCTTGAACCCAGGAGGTGGAGGTCACAGTGAGTTGAGATCGCGCCACTGCACTCCAGCCTGGGCGACAGAGCTAGGCTCTGTCTCAAAAAAAAAAAAAAAAAAAAAAAAAGTGAAAAAAAAAGTTAAGCAGGGCCAGGTGCAGTGGCTCATGCCTGTAATCCCAGCACTTTGGGAGGCCAAGGCGGGCGGGTCATGAGGTCAAGAGATTGAGACCATCCTGGCTAACACGGTGAAACCCCATCTCTACCAAAAATACAAAAAATTAGCTGGGCGTGGTGGCACACACCTGTAGTCCCAGCTACTCAGGAGGCTGAGGCAGGAGAATCGCTTGAACTCAGGTGGCGGAGGTTGCAGTGAGCCGAGACTGCACCACTGCACTTCAGCCTGGGCGACAGAGCGAGACTCTGTCTCAAAAAAAAAAAAAAAAAAGGTTACGTAGGTCAGTATCACTCCTCTGTTTCAAAATCTTTCAGTCTCCCCCTATGCTATGCATCATTATCTCCCCTCCTCCTTCATCTCTTACTACTCTCACACCTGTTCACCCTTCTCCAGTCACACAAAGCTGCTTGCTATTTCTGGAATGCATCAAGACATGCTCTCAACATAGGGCCTTTGCAACGATTGCTCCCTTTGCTGGGAAAGCACTTTCTCCATATACTCCTATGGTTAATGCCATCACATGCATCAAGTCTTTGATCAAAAATCATCTTCGCAACCCAGACAAACGAACCACCTTATTTAAACTGCAACCCAGCCCTTGCCCGTTGCTTTCAATCCCTCTTACTCTGCTCTTTTTTTATAGCAATTATAAGCTATATATTATGTAACTTACCTTTTAGTATATTCATTATCCGCCTTCCCCACTCTTCATGCTATCAGAACGTTAAGTCTTACTAGGGCAGACCTGCTTTGTTTATGGATACAACCTAGTGCACAGACTAGTGCCTTCAGCTGCTAGACTCCCAATAAGCAACTATTGAGCTAATATATTTATAATAGACCCTTGGGAGTCCAGTAAAAGGACCTTCTGAAAACAGAAATGAACTTGAGAGAATTTCGTCAAATTATTTATCACAAACAAATCATCACTAAGATTCAGATTTCCTTCTTCATACTTCTTTACCCCAAACAAATTCCACACTCATTCAAAAGCACTACCAATGCACCAGTTAACCTCTTATGCTGCTAGATGTCAGGGCTACATTCTGTGTACTGTGGGCAGCTGTTTAGCATTCCCTTGAACAATGCTGCTATTCCAATTAAACACAATAAAGTACTTAAAACGGCACACAGTGGCCAACATAACTTTATGAACAGTTTAGAAAATTTCCCAAGGCTCAAAAATAGGCAATTTCAGCCAGGCGCGGGGCTCACACCTATAATCCCAGCACTTTGGGAGGCCAAGGCGGGCGGATCGTGATGTCAGGAGTTCAAGACAAGCCTGGCCAACACGGTGAAATCCCATCTCTACTAAAAACACAAAAATTAGCTGGGCATAGTGGCGTCTGCCTGTAATCTCAGCTACTCGGAAGGGTGAGGCAGGAGAATTGCTTGAACCAGGACCCGGGAGGCGGAGGTTGCAGTGAGCCGAGATCGTGCCACTGCACTCCAGCCTGGGCAACAGAGCGAGACTCCGTCTCAAAAAAAAAAATAAAAATAAAAATAAAAAATAGGCAATTTCAAAATAAATAATTCTGCTGTTAAAGGGCAGTAGGATTTTTCCATTAAAATGTGAATTTAGTAGCACAAGTAATGTTTAAAATTAAAAGCAGCCGGGCACCGTGGCTCACACCTGTACTCCAGCACATCGGGAGGCCAACGGGGGCAGATCACTTGAGGTCAGGAGTTCGAGACCACCCTGGGCAACATGGTGCAACCCCGTCTCTACTAAAAATACAAAATATTAGCCGGGCGTGGTGGCGTCTGCCTGTAATCCCAGCTACTCCGGAGGCTGAAGCAGAAGAATCGCTTGAACCCGGGAAGCAAAGGTTGTAGGGAGCCAAGATCGCGCCACTGCACGCCAGCGTGGGCAACAGAGTGAGACTGTTTCAAATAAAAAATAAAATAACATTAAATTAAATTAAAACCTACATTACACATTGTAAGCCTTGTATAATACTTTCCAATGCTATAAAAGCTGTAAGATAATTCGCCTACTGAAATTAATAAAGTAGCTCACATTAGGCCGGGCGCGGCGTCTCACGCTTGTAATCCCAGCACTTTGGGAGGCCGAGGCGGGCGGATCACGAGGTCAGGAGATCGAGACCACGGTGAAACTCCGTCTCTACTAAAAACACAAAAAATTAGCCGGGCGTGGTGGCGGGCGCCTGTAGTCCCAGCTACTCGGAGAGGCTGAGGCAGGAGAATGGCGTGAACCCGGGGGGCGGAGCTTACAGTGAGCCGAGATTGCGCCACTGCACTCCAGCCTGGGCAACAGAGCGAGACTCTGTCTCAAAAAATAAATAAATAAATAAATAAATAAATTAGCTCACATTGACTTCAAGAATCATCATAAGGAAACAAACACTCATCGAATTATAAATGTGTATCTTAAAAAGAGAACTCTGCAAAGTGGTAGAATTTGTGTTGTTCCTATGCAAACATCAGGATCTTCAATAACATAATTTGACCTATCATGGCATCCGTTATGACCTGAATTAATTGTCACGACCTAAACAAAACAATCCAACAATCCACTCACACTGTTTAGTGTTTTGTTTAGAAAATATGTCCCACTTCGCCGGGCGCGGTGGCTCACGCTTGTAATCCCAGCACTTTGGGAGGCCGAGGCGGGCGGATCACGAGGTCAGGAGATCGAGACCACGGTGATAACCCCGTCCCTACTAAAAATACAAAAAAATTAGCCGGGCGTGGTGGCGGGCGCCTGTAGTCCCAGCTACTTGGAGAGGCTGAGGCAGGAGAATGGCGTGAACCCGGGAGGCGGAGCTTGCAGTGAGCCGAGATTGCGCCACCGCACTCCAGCCTGGGCGACAGAGCGAGACTCCGTCTCAAAAAAAAAAAAAAAAAAAAAAAAGAAAATATGTCCCACTTGTTATACAAACTTCTCCAAATCAAGGAAAACCTTCCCCAAAACTTTAGCATTCTACCGGGATAAGCAAAGCTAACAGGTTTTAGTTATGTGCCTGAAAACTAGCCTTCAGGTCGAATGAAAATCTTTTAAGCTGATGCCGTAACTGTTTGGATCCAAGCACAAAATACTGTAAAATTTCCCAGTGACAGTCTGAAAAAGTACCTACAGTGGTGTTCTTTAAACATGCATCACCTACCACAGAATTCACCATTTGACTGGATGTAAACTTTTAAACTAACTTTGAAAACTTTATCTTTTTTTAGGCAACAGTACAATATTTCAGAGACCTTTAAAGAAAAACTATTTCTAAATTACATGGCTGAGATACTTCCCTTACAATTTCCATCTCGTTTTTCATAGTCTGCTTAAACCAATGGGCATCTAACTGCGAAACTCATATTACCCAACACAGAAAATACGACTTAGTAATGGTGCTTTCTTAACGACACTCAGAAGTCCCCGGCAAGGACGGGTACGCAGGTTAAGACCGCATCACAGGCAGGAAGAGCGGTCGGCACCCTGCTGGCGACAAGGGCCTGGGTCAGGGAGGAGACTCAAGAGAACAGATTCCCAGTAGCAGGTGCGAGACTCTGGCAAGAGGGCAGTCGCCGCGGGTTTCGGACAGACGGGAGGATGCTGTCTATTGGACTGTGGGACGCACATAAGGGTCAAGCAGCCTCACCTCGGGAGTCCGCTCGGGTGGCTTCTTCCTCAACGCCTGCCTAGCGCCAGGGTCCACGGGTGAGTTCATGGCCACGGCCCGGGTACTCCGCAGCCTGCCCTTAGGAGCCCACGCCACAGTTCATTCACACTAGGCAGCGGGTGCGGTACCTCTCCCCCACCCCAAGGAGGGAACTTCGCGCCGTAACAAGGTCCAAGCGCAAGCAAACAACCCTTCCCAACGCCCGCCTAGGGCCTCTACCCACGCGCGACTGGCCGTAGACAAGCCTGCGCGGGGGCGGGGGAGAGTAAGTGCGCATGCGCAGCACGCACGCGCACGCTAAGGCACGCCCGAGGGAGTAACTCCACTGTGACGTTAGAATTGGGGCGGTGCGAGTAAGTCGTTTCCTGCTGTCGTCGTGAGATTTAAAGACACCTCGCGAGACCTCACCTAAATCCGTCACGGGATCCGCCTCGGCATTGTGGTTTCGGCTTCTCCATCCGTTGGAGAGACCGGAAACGCGCTGAGGGCCTGAGCAAAAATAGCATTTTGGGCAGAACCGTGGGGAGGCGTTCTGAGTGGAGAGAACTGTTGTGCCCAAATCCGGAAGCCCAGGGCGTGGCCAAGTCCGGGTTTGCGCTCCCCTCTGCAGCTTCTACTGCCGACTTTAAATATGCGGAAGTAGAAGCCGCCATTCGGCAAAGAAGGAAGTCCACGTACACCCCGTATCTGTTTTTTTTTTTTTTTTTTTTTTTTTCATACTTTAGGGTTTTAGGGTACATGTGCACAATGTGCAGGTTTGTTACATATGTATCCATGTGCCATGTTGATTTCCTGCACCCATTAACTCGTCATTTAGCATTAGGTATATCTCCTAATGCTGTCCCTCCCCCCTCCCCCAACCCCACAACAGTCCCCGGAGCGTGATGTTCCCCTTCCTGTGTCCATGAGTTCTCATTGTTCAATTCCCACCTATGAGTGAGAACATGCGGTGTTTGGTTTTTTGTCCTTGCGATAGCTTACTGAGAATGATGGTTTCCAGTTTCATCCATGTCCCTACAAAGGACACGAACTCATCATTTTTTATGGCTGCATAGTATTCCATGGTGTATATGTGCCACATTTTCTTAATCCAGTCTATCGTTGTTGGACATTTGGGTTGGTTCCAACTCTTTGCTATTGTGAATAGTGCCGCAATAAACATATGTGTGCATGTGTCTTTATAGCAGCATGATTTATAGTCCTTTGGGTATATACCCAGTAATGGGACGGCTGGGTCAAATGGTATTTCTAGTTCTAGATCCCTGAGGAATCGCCACACTGACTTCCACAATGGTTGAACTAGTTTACAGTCCCACCAACAGTGTAAAAGTGTTCCTATTTCTCCACATCCTCTCCAGCACCTGTTGTTTCCTGATTTTTTAATGATGGCCATTCTAACTGGTGTGAGATGGTATCTCACTGTGGTTTTGATTTGCATTTCTCTGATGGCCAGTGATGAGGAGCATTTCTTCATGTGTTTTTTGGCTGCATAAATGTCTTCTTTTGAGAAGTGTCTGTTCATGTCCTCTGCCCACTTTTTGATGGGGTTGTTTGTTTTTTTCTTGTAAATTTGTTTGAGTTCATTGTAGATTCTGGATATTAGCCCTTTGTCAGATGAGTAGGTTGCAAAAATTTTCTCCCATTGTGTAGGTTGCCTGTTCACTCTGATGATAGTTTCTTTTGCTGTGCAGAAGCTCTTTAGTTTAATGAGATCCCATTTGTCGATTTTGGCTTTTGTTGCCATTGCTTTTGGTGTTTTAGACATGAAGTCCTTGCCCACGCCTATGTCCTGAATGGTATTGCCTAGGTTTTCTTGTAGGATTTTAATGGTTTTAGGTCTAACATATAAGTCTTTAATCCATCTTGAATTAATTTTTGTATAAGGTGTAAGGAAGGGATCCAGTTGCAGCTTTCTACATATGGCTAGCCAGTTTTCCCAGCACCATTTATTAAATAGGGAATCCTTTCCCCATTTCTTGTTTTTGTCAGGTTTATCAAAGATCAGATAGTTGTAGCTATGCGGCATCATTTCCGAGGGCTCTGTTCTGTTCCATTGATCTATGTCTCTGTTGTGGTACCAGTACCATGCTGTTTTGGTTACTGTAGCCTTGTAGTATAGTTTAAAGTCAGGTAGCGTGATGCCTCCAGCTTTGTTCTTTTGGCTTAGGATTGACTTGGCGATGCGGGCTCTTTTTTGGTTCCATATGAACTTGAAAGTAGTTTTTTCCAATTCTGTGAAGAAAGTCATTGGTAGCTTGATGGGGATGGCATTGAATCTATAAATTACCTTTGGCAGTATGGCCGTTTTCACGATATTGATTCTTCCAACCCATGAGCATGGAATGTTCTTCCATTTGTTTGTATCCTCTTTTATTTCATTGAGCAGTGGTTTGTAGTTCTCCTTGAAGAGGTCCTTCACATCCCTTGTAAGTTGGATTCCTAGGTATTTTATTCTCTTTGAAGCAATTGTGAATGGGAGTTCACTCATGATTTGGCTCTCTGTTTGTCTGTTATTGGTGTACAAGAATGCTTGTGATTTTTGTACATTAATTTTGTATCCTGAGACTTTGCTGAAGTTGCTAATCAGCTTAAGGAGATTTTGGGCTGAGACAATGGGGTTTTCTAGATATACAATCATGTCATCTGCAAACAGGGACAATTTGACTTCCTCTTTTCCTAATTGAATACCCTTTATTTCCTTCTCCTGCCTGATTGCTCTGGCCAGAACTTCCAGCACTATGTTGAATAGGAGCGGTGAAAGAGGGCATCCCTGTCTTGTGCCAGTTTTCAGAGGGAATGCTTCCAGTTTTTGCCCATTCAGTATGATATTGGCTGTGGGTTTGTTGTAGATAGCTCTTATTATTTTGAGATACGTCCCATCAATACCTAATTTATTGAGAGTTTTTAGCATGAAGGGTTGTTGAATTTTGTCTAAGGCCTTTTCTGCATCTATTGAGATAATCATGTGGTTTTTGTCTTTGGTTCTGTTTATATGCTGGATTGCATTTATTGATTTGCGTATGTTGAACCAGCCTTGCATCCCAGGGATGAAGCCCACTTGATCATGGTGGATAAGGTTTTTGATGTGCTGCTGGATTCGGTTTGCCAGTATTTTATTGAGGATTTTTGCATCAATGTTCATCAAGGATATTGGTCTGAAATTCTCTTTTTTGGTTATGTCTCTGCCAGGTTTTGGTATCAGGACGATGCTGGCTTCGTAAAATGTGTTAGGGAGGATTCCCTCTTTTTCTATCGATTGGAATAGTTTCAGAAGGAATGGTACCAGTTCCTCCTTGTACCTCTGGTAGAATTCAGCTGTGAATCCATCAGGTCCTGGACTCTTTTTGGTTGGTAAGCTATTGATTATTGCCACAATTTCAGAACCTGTTATTGGTCTATTGAGAGATTCAACTTCTTCCTGGTTTAGTCTTGGGAGGGTGTATTTGTTGAGTAATTTATCCATTTCTTCTAGATTTTCTAGTTTATTTGCATAGAGGTGTTTGTAGTATTCTCTGATGGTAGTTTGTATTTCTGTGGGATCGGTGGTGATATCCCCTTTTTCGTTTTTTATTGCATCTATTTGATTCTTCTCTCTTTTCTTCTTTATTAGTCTTGCTAGCGGTCCATCAATTTTGTTGATCTTTTCAAAAAACCAGCTCCTGGATTCATTAATTTTTTGAAGGGTTGTTTGTGTCTCTATTTCCTTCAGTTCTGCTCTGATTTTAGTTATTTCTAGCCTTCTGCTAGCTTTTGAATGTGTTTGCCCTTGCTTTTCTAGTTCTTTTAATTGTGATGTTAGAGTGTCAATTTTGGATCTTTCCTGCTTTCTCTTGTGGGCATTTAGTGCTATAAATTTCCCTCTACACACTGCTTTGAACGTGTCCCAGAGATTCTGGTATGTTGTGTCTTTGTTCTCGCTGGTTTCAAAGAACATCTTTATTTCTGCCTTCATTTCATTATGTACCCAATAGTCATTCAGGAGCAGGTTGTTCAGTTTCCATGTAGTTGAGCGGTTTTGAGTGAGTTTCTTAATCCTGAGTTCTAGTTTGATTGCACTGTGGTCTGAGAGACAGTTTGTTATAATCTCTGTTCTTTTACATTTGCTGAGAAGAGCTTTACTTCCAACTATGTGGTCAATTTTGGAATAGGTGTGGTGTGGTGCTGAAAAAAATGTATATTCTGTTGATTTGGGGTGGAGAGTTCTGTAGATGTCTATTAGGTCCACTTTATGTAGAGCTGAGTTCAATTCCTGGATATCCTTGTTAACTTTCTGTCTCGTTGATCTGTCTAATGCTGACAGTGGGGTGTTAAAATCTCCCATTATTATTGTGTGGGAGTTTAAGTCCCTTTGTAGGTCACTGAGGACTTGCTTTATGAATCTGGGTGCTCCTGTGTTGGGTGCATATATATTTAGGATAGTTAGCTCTGCTTGTTGAATTGATCCCTTTACCATTATGTAATGGCCTTCTTTGTCTCTTTTGATCTTTGTTGGTTTAAAGTCTATTTTATCAGAGACTAGGATTGCAACCCCTGCCTTTTTTTGTTTTCCAGTTGCTTGATAGATCTTCCTCCATCCCTTTATTTTGAGTCTATGTGTGTCTCTGCATGTGAGATGGGTTTCCTGAATACAGCACACTGATGGGTCCTGACACCTTATCCAGTTTGCCAGTCTGTGTCTTTTGATTGGAGCATTTAGCCCATTTACATTTAACGTGAATATTGTTATGTGTGAATCTGATCCTGTCATCATGATGTTAGTTGGTTATTTTGCTCGTTAGTTGCTATAGTTTCTTCCTAGCCTCGATGGTCTTTACAATTTGGCATGTTTTTGCAGTGGCTGGTACCGGTTGTTCCTTTCCATGTTTAGTGCTTCCTTCAGGAGCTCTTTTAGGGCAGGCCTGGTGGTGACAAAATCACTCAGCGTTTGCTTGTCTGTAAAGTATTTTATTTCTCCTTCACTTATGAAGCTTAGTTTGGCGGGATAGGAAATTCTGGGTTGAAAATTCTTTTCTTTAAGAATGTTGAATATCGGCCCCCACTCTCTTCTGGCTTGTAGAGTTTCTGCTGAGAGATCAGCTGTTAGTCTGATGGGCTTCCCTTTGTGGGTAACCCGACCTTTCTCTCTGGCTGCCCTTAACATTTTTTCCTTCATTTCAACTTTGGTGAATCTGACAATTATGTGTCTTGGAGTTGCCCTTCTCGAGGAGTATCTTTGTGGCGTTCTCTGTATTTCCTGAATCTGAATGCTGGCCTGCCTTGCTAGATTGGGGAAGTTCTCCTGGATAATATCTTGCAGAGTGTTTTCCAACTTGGTTCCATTCTCCCCATCATTTTCAGGTACACCAATCAGACGTAGGTTTGGTCTTTTCACATAGTCCCAAATTTCTTGGAGGCTTTGTTCATTTCTTTTTATTCTTTTTTCTCTAAACTTCCCTTCTCTCTTCATTTCATTCATTTCATCTTCTATCAGCGATACCCTTTCTTCCAGTTGATCGCATCTGCTACTGAGGCTTCTGCATTCTTCGCGTAGTTCTCGAAACTTGGCTTTCAGCTCCATCATCTCCTTGAAGCCCTTCTCTCCATTGGTTATTCTAGTTATCCATTCTTCTAATTTTTTTTCAAAGTTTTTAACTTCTTTGCTATTGTTTTGAATTTCTTCTCGTAGCTCAGAGTAGTTTGATCGTCTGAAGCCTTCTTCTCTCAACTCATCAAAGTCATCCTCCATCCAGCTTTGTTCCGTTGCTGGTGAGGAACTGCGTTCCTTTGGAGGAGGAGAGGTGCTCTGTTTTTTAGAGTTTCCAGTTTTTTTGGTCTGTTTTTTCCCCATCTTTGTGGTTTTGTCTACTTTTTGTCTTCGATGATGATGATGTACAGATGGGTTTTTGGTGTGGATGTCCTTTCTGTTTGTTAATTTTCCTTCTACCAGACAAGACCCTCAGCTGCAGGTCTGTTGGAGTTTACTAGAGGTCCACTCCAGACCCTGTTTGGCTGGGTGTCAGCACCGGTGGCTGCAGAACAGCAGATTTTCGTGAGACCACAAATTCAGCTGTCTGATAGTTCCTCTGAAAGTTTTGTCTCAGAGGAGTACCCGGTTGAATGAGGTGTCAGTCTGTCCCTACTGGGGGGGTGCCTCCCAGTTAGGCTGCTCAGGGGTGAGGGACCCACTTTAGGAGGCAGTCTGTCCGTTCTCAGATCTCCAGCTGCGTGCTGGGAGAACCACTACTCTCTTCAAAGCTGTCAGTCAGACAGGGACTTAAGGCTGTGGAGGTTCTCGCTGAGTTTTTGGTTGTCTGTGCCCTGCCCCCAGAGGTGGAGCCTACAGAGGCAGGCAGGCCTCCTTGAGCTGTGGTGGGCTCCACCCAGTTCGAGCTTCCTGGCTGCTTTGTTTACCTAAGCAAGCCAGGGCAATGGCGGGCGCCCCTCCCCCAGCCTCGTTGCCGCCTTGCAGCGTGATCTCAGACTGCTGTGCTAGCAATCAGCAAGACTCTGTGGGCATAGGACCCTCCGAGCCAGGTGCGGGACACAATCTCCTAGTGTGCCGTTTTCCAGGCCCGTTGGAAAAGCGCAGTATTAGGACGGGACTGACCTGATATTCCAGGTGCCGTCTGTTTCCCCTTTCTTTGACTAGGAAAGGGAACTCCCTGACCCCTTGCGCTTCCCGAGTGAGGCAATGCCTCGCCCTGCTTCGGCTCGCGCACAGTGCGCTTCACCGACTGTCCTGAACCCACTGTTAGGCACTCCCTAGTAAGATGAAACCGGTACCTCAAGCAGAAATGCAGAAATCACCCGTCTTCTGTGTCGCTGGGGCTGGGAGCTGGAGACCGGAGCTGTTCCTATTCGGCCATCTTGGCCCCCCGTATCTCTTTAAATAAAACGAGATCTCTTGTGAAAGCTGCCCACAGAGAAGTCCCTGATCTATTCGAAACGGACGTCCTGAGACCAGGGCAGAGAAAGCAAACTTTCACGGTCAGGATGGGCAGCCGGTGCCGCGGCCAGCTCACGATTACCTTTGAATCAAAAAAACTAAATTTAGACTGCGTTCATGTAACTAAATGCCCGGGGCAGCCCTCCCCTAGGCAACTGCGTTTAGGTTTGGGACTCGAGTGGCAACTTTTGCAATACTTCTAACAGTTTAGTCTGCGTCCCAACAGACGGAATAAAGCCAGTTTTGTTTCACTGGTCCCTTGGTAAGAAAAACAGACCACCTGGGCGGGCGTGGTGGTTCACGCCTGTAATCCCAGCACTTTGGGAGGCCGAGGCGGGCGGATCACGAGGTCAGAAGATCGAGACCATCCTGGCTAACATGGTGAAACCCCGTCTCTACTAAAAATACAAAAAATTAGCTGGGGCTGGTGGCGGGCGCCTGTAGTCCCAGCTACTCGGGAGGCTGAGGCAGGAGAATTGCTTGAACCCGGGAGGCGGAGCTTGCAGTGAGCCAAGATCGTGCCATTGCACTCCAGCCTGGGCAACAGAGCGAGACTCCGTCTCAAAAAAAAAAAAAAACCGGAAAGAAAGAAAAACAGACCACCCGTAGGAGCAGCCAGAGAGCTGTTGAGGCTGTTTCAACAATAAGCTCACTGATAATTCCAGAATCCATCGTTCTAGGATACTCCTTACCCTTTCTCTTAAGTTCATAGGCAACTAACTTTGGCGACACCACTTTTCTACTGAATTTTAAGCTCCTTATTGGCTGTAACCACATCTAGGTACACCTTGGTATTTCTCACAGCAGTTAGCACAGTTCACTAAATAACAAGGTGATTTATGATTATGACATGCTTTCCAACTAATGACTGATTCACGGTAGAGTTAAAATTATATTTGAAAACAATGAGAGTTCAGGCTACAACACCGTTTCTGGTACCGGCGATGACTTAAGGGCTGTTTTCTGTTGGTCCTGGGGCTTGCCCAAACTGGGAGTTTACAGTATACTATTAGCATTTCTCTTTTTCAGGTATAGAGCAAAAACTTCACCAGGGAAGTGTGGCATAGCCATTGTAGAAATAAAGTAATTGTGGAAAAATCACAGGATGTTGCAGACGATCCGTCTTCCTCATCATTTTTTGTACAAATATAACCTCTCAAAGATCTGCCCAGGACCACAAACAAAAGTTATCCCTTCCATTCTTCAAGGATCAATTTTCAGAGTCACATCAATATTTTCAAAGAGGGAAAAAGAACTATAAAGCATGATCACCATGAACTTGAACTTTAGGGGCAAACAGACCTAGAATTTATGTCTCTAATATTAGACCTCTTCTAGTTAAGTGACTTGAAGTTATTTAACATCTCTGAACTTCATTTTCCTTATGTTAAATGGGAATATAGTAAAGGACCTATTGTTTCAGAATTTTCTTAAGATTACTTGAGAAAATTCACATGGAGCACTTAGTATATTGCCTGCACAATCCAAGCACTCATTATTATTTCCATTATTTCGCCTCTGGGGAGTGATTTTTATTGTTATTATTATTTTTTATTTATTTATTTTTTTTGAGACGGAGTTTTGCTCTTGTTGCCCAGGGTGGAGAGCAATGGCGTGACCTCAGCTCACTACAACGTCCCTTGAACTACTCGGGAGTTCAAGGGATTCTCCTGCCTCAGCCTCCCGAGTAGCTGCTATTACAGGCGCCCGCCACCAAGCCCTGCTAATTTTTGTATTTTTAGTAGAAACGGGGTTTCACCATATTGGCCAGGCCAGTCTTGAACTCCTGACCTCAAGTGATCCACTCAATTTGCCTTCCCAAAGTGCTGGGATTATAGGCCTGAGCCCCCGCTCCCAGCCTGGGAAGTGATTCCTCTAAAGTAGAAATTCAACTTTGAATAATTGAATAGATTTTTTTAATATAGTTTTTTTCACTTATAACAATTCAGAAACACATTTAAGTATTAGTGAAGATATGGAGCAAGAGGAACTCTCAAACTGCTGGTTAAGTGCAAGTGGGGAAGTCAGTTTTGGCAAAAAAAAAAAAAGTAATAAAGCTGAAACATAACACACCTCATGACAGCAATCCCCTATAGCAGCAGTCCCCAACGTTTTATGGCACCAGGGACTGGTTTTGTGAAAGACAAATTTTCTATGGGGGTTGGGAGGAGAGTTTCAGTATGGAACTGTTCCAACTCACATCATCAGGCATTAGATTCTCATAAGGAGCATGCAGCCTAGAGCTCTCACATGTGTAGTTCATGATAGGGTTCCTGTTCCTAGAGCATCTAATGCCCCTGCTCATCTGACAGGCGGAGCTCAGGCAGTTATGCTGGCTTACCTCCTGCTGTGCGGCTGCTTCCTAACAGGCCATGGACCAGTACCAGTCTTCGGCCTGGGGACTGGGGACCCCTGCCCCATTAACAGAAAAGATGGACAAAAATGCTCCTTATTCATAGAAGCCAAAAACTGGAAATAACCCAAATATCCATCAATACTAGAAGGGATAAATTGTAAAATATTCATCCACGATGGCACATAGCTACATAGCACATAGTGATGATTCTCCAACATAATTTGAGAGAAAAAAAGCAAAACAAAATACAGAGTATAATTACACAGACAGAGTTTAAACACAAGCAAAATTAGGTCTTTTAGGGATGCAAATACAGAGGTAAAATAATAAAGAGAAAGCAAGGAAATGAAGTCAGGTTGGTAGTTAAAAAAGTGAGAAGGTAGAGAATTATGATCAGGATAGGGCACATGGAGGAGGGGGCTTCTGGGTTGCTGAAACTGATCTACTTATTGGCCTTAGTGATGGTTATATGAGTATATATTTACTGTTTTCTGTATATATTTCACAAAAGAAAGTATGCAAAGGCTTTGTCATTAGACAGCAACAGTAAAAATTACATTAATATACATGGTGACTATCCATAACTAAATTTAAGTATACATTTTCAAAATCTATCTTGTCCTTTACTATCTTGTATTATATTGTTGTATATAGAGAAAAGTGAGGAGAGACAGTAAAGTTCTAATAGCTATTTTCAGACAAAAGGCAACCTCCAGGACAGGATTCACCAGCATTAACTTGTATCTGAAAGAAAAATATAATGGTCTGAATGCAAGTAATCTATTAAATTGTGGGAAAATAAGGACTTTTTAATTTGCTTAACTTTTTATTTTTATTATACTTACTACTACCTGACAGCACATTACATATGAGTAACATGTATATGTATTAAATTTTTTTGGTCTATCCCCTCCACAAAAGGGAAAATATGTAAACTCTATGAAAACAGAAATAATGCATTATTTATTGGCATATCCCTAGTATCCAAACCTATGCCTAGCATATTATAGGTGTTGAATAAATATTTGCTGAATGACCAAATACAACTAAGGACTAACTTATTAAGAGGGCATTTTGCTATTAGAAAGAGAGGTACTTGAATATCATGAACCTGCTCAAGAGTGAAAAAAAATTTTTTTAAAAAGAGGTACTTGATTGCTCTCCAGTGACAAAGATCATCTCTGGTTACATAGCTGTTGCTTTGCAAAACTGAATGCTCAATAAACCGACATAATCATATGTCTATCTTTCCGGAGTAACTGCAAACCAACAAAAACAGGATAAAAAGCTCTGGTTTTAACAGTACCTGAAATGAAGTAAGGAATTGAGATTTGGAGTATGTTAGAGATTGAGTCACTACTATGGACAAATAAGAGCTTTCACTGACTCAAATCCAGAAGGTCAGTTGTTATCATTGAATCAGAATCTCTGGGAGTGGGGGTCTAGGAGCTTATATTTTTCAAAAGCTACCCCAGGTGCTTCCAATATATAACCAAGTTTGAGAACCACTTTAAACTATAATAACTGTGGTTCTAAACTAGTCTGATCCATCTTTAACCCCAGCCATTGTACCACACTAAAGGACATTGACTCGTGAGTGCTAGACCAAATATGCCCCCCAAGAATGAATCACAAGATTCTTAGGAAAATAATACCTTCCCTGTACTTACACATTTATCAACAGTTTCGTCCTTCCCCTTGCGACAATGTAGGAAAGCAATACTGCCTTTATCATTAATTTGAATTTGTGCACTGAGGTAAATATAAGGCCTGTCCTTATTAAGATAGCCACTTGAAAAGGAAGGAAGCTCAAGCCTCTTTAACTTAATACTCTCCTTAGAGTAAATGCAGGTTTATTTGTGGGATGTCTAAGAAGACTGTGTTAACCCAGATAGAGGTGTCTGCAATCTGATGAAGGGATCAGTCTAGATTCCGGTTCACCAGAAACAAAGTTAGTGTTAAAAGAAAGATAAGGAGAACTAGTCACCTGACTAGTTACCCTCTCTGACTATTGGAAGAGAGAGGGTAACTGAGCACATGCTTTAAGACCAAAAGGACACTAAAGTTCTCCCAACAAATAATGGGTGGGAACATATTGTTTTGGATTGTTTGTGTTTTTTTTGGGGGGGGGTGGCGGGGAGGGGAAGTCTCAACTAATCTTAAATTTAGGGCAAACAGGGCAAAGCGCAGTCTGCAGTATGGAACAAAAACAGGAAGCACTACACTCCCCTATGCCCCCCATTTCTATCTGCCTAAGCTGTTGCCACTCACAGCTGCAATTTTCCAGCCCCACCTTGTACCTTCAGCTCAGGTTTGGTCCTACTTGCCACCTTACCCCACCTTGCATATTGGCAAAGACAAATGAAGAAATCCCGGATGTCTTTACAATACAGCTGTCACCACATAGCAGTTGAGAAAACATTCTGGTCTGAGAGACAAGATGAACACAGAGGAAAGACTGTGACTTCAGATAATCACATTAAAGTCTCTGTATCTCCTTTTCTCATTAGCAAAAATCTTCTCATAAATGTTACCAATTTTAAACCTCTAAAATAGCTGACAGCTGTTTCCCAAATACTTGAGACTTCTCTGCTTTGAAACAGTTCACTTATTCTCTTCCGTTAAATGTAAGAGTGATAATATGTAGTATTATATGAAAACAGGTACATCAAAAAGCCCCTGGTCTAGTCCCGCCCCCAGGACTAACTCTGCCCAGATCAACCTAGCCTGAGCAAGACAGCTTACCAATCAGCCTACTCACTGATGAATCACTGCTATAAAGCAGGCACAAAGCTGATTTCCCTACAATATAGACGAAGACAATAGACTTGCTCAGTCACTTGCAAATCAGTGAACAAAGAGGATGAAAACCCAAACTAATCAGCCAATTGTTTGTAAAGTATAGTAATTTGTATTGAATACAATGTTCTTTTTTATTTGAGACAGAGTTTTGCTCTTGTTGCCCATGCTGGAGTGCAGTGGCACGATCTCAGCTCACCCCAACCTCTAGAGGCTGAGGCAGGAGAGAAGCAACTCTCCTGCCTCAGCCTCTGGAGTAGCTGGGATTACAGGTGCCTGCCACCACGCCCGGCTACTTTTTGTATTTTTAGTAGAGAGGGGGTTTCACCAGGTTTGTCAGGCTGGTCTCAAACTCCTGACCTCAGGTGATCTGCCCACCTCAGCCTCCCGAAGTGCTAGGATTACAGGTGTGAGCCACCGCACGCAGCCTGTATTGAATACAGTTTTCTTAACAACATTATATAACTTCTGGGTTTTTAGATTGTTGGGTTCAGTTTGCTTTCATAAAAGCATTTAAAGAACTTTTCAATTTGTTGCTGGCTGTAAGAAGATACTCTTACATTTTCTGTTAACTATGTTTTTATTCATAAGAACATATGTTAAAAATTCTCACAACAATAGGTGGGGGGCCACAAGAGGAAGGCTAGACAGATTATCTGCTAAAAGTAGCAGCCAAAAATTATTTAGCACTTGGAGTATGCCAGCACTGAGCTAAATCCTTAACATTCTTTATTTCATTTGATTCTCACAACCACCTCATGAAGTAGATTCTATTAAATTACCAATATGGAAATACCAATGGGGAAAGGTCACATCCTTAGAAGTGTTAAACTTCTAAGTTTGACAGAAGTTATGTCAATCCATAACTTCTGTCATCTGATGTCTGGACAGACATCAGTCCATAATGTTACATACACCTTAATATATGAAAGAAAGACCAACACCATCCATCAAGTTGACATATGTATTTATTGCACAAATATCCCCTAGAACTGGGAGGTTATTATAATACAAGTGTACATTTGAGAAATGTATACAGAACAAGAAACAACTATGTACATTTTACATATCCAACATCTAAGTAACTTAGAAAAAGCAGAACAATCTCATAAGACATCTACCAGAAGTAGGCATTATGTAAAATCTGTTTTTTTACGTGATCATCCCCAGAGTATGCCAACTGGAACAAAACAAAATCTGTACTAGTATGTTTTTATTGCACTTAACATTTTCAAACTCAAAATTAAGACATATTAATAAAACCAATTTAAAATCAAACCAATTAGTTTATGCACAAGAAAAAATTAGTTTTAATTCTATAATGTAAAAGATCCCTTTTTTATTTCCTGTTTCAGTAAACAGGGTTTTTTTTTGATATGTAACAGCTGTCTGTACCATAACTTGTAAAAATTATTTCGAACAAGCCAAAACTCTTTTCACATTCATCATAATGACCACACTTTAAAGTAGCAGCAGCTCATTCCTTGGGCTTTGTGTAAGGAAAGAATGACTATGAAGGTAATAGAAATTATAGAAGGATTAGGAATTACAAAACTCAGGAATGGGAAACAGGGGAGGAAAAAAACAGTAACTCAGGAATCGTATAAGGATTAATGATTCTTTAAGAAACTATAGGTCATTTCCTTCCCAGCAAAGCTTAGCTTTAGGAACAACAATAGCATGAGCCACCCACTTATTGAGGACTAGAATTTCTAAATGGTAATTAAACATTTTAAATAAAGAATAGTTTGATGGTTAAGGAAACACCCAGACATTATCCAAGTGCTACATAGAGCTACAATAAAAAAAAAAAAATGTACAAGGCTGGGCACAGTGGCTCACGCCTGTAATCCCAGTACTTTGGGAGGTCGAGGCAGGTGGATCACTTGAAGTCAAGAGTTAAAGACCAGCCTGACCAACATGGTGAAATCTCATCTCTACTAAAAATACAAAATTAGCTGGGCGTGGTGGCACACACTTGTAATCCCAGCTACTTGGGAGGCTGAGGCAGGAGAATCACTTGAACCTGGGAGGCAGAGGTTGCAGTGAGCTGAGATCGCACCATTGCACTCCAGCCTGGGCAACAAGAGTCAAACTCTGTCTCAAAAAAAAAAAAAAAAAAAAAAAAAACACACAGGTACAATGGCCCGCAAATGTATGAACTTTTTAATATTCTGAATTCTGCCAAAAAGATTGACTCATAGAATTCCAAAATTAGACAACTGGATAATTTTGTTAATCCACAGAATAAGAAAATTAAGCCAAAGAAAATATATCCACAAACGCTCCTTGGCAGCAAGTCATCCATGGGAGACTCAGGTAATAACTGGGACTAGGTAAAAGTTCATGGGCCAAACAGATTGCAGACACACCAATTTCAGGTTTACATTCCATTAAAACAACCATTTCTTCTTTGTCTAGTTGGAAGTCTCTTGAATACATACACAGCAAGGCAAAATGTGACCCAATGCTGTAAATTCAAGATCAAAGACAACTTTCTATTAACTATTGAAAATTTAAACAGCAAGAATGGATGTGTTATATAGTAAATATATTTAATAACTGAATAAACAAGTTGTTTTCTTTTTTTAATCAATGATGAAATTATGATGAAAAGTCAATGAAAGCAGAAACCAACTTTACTACTAGCATTAAAAGTCTCTTAGACCAGATAAGCAAAGAATGAACTATAATGTAGTATTCAAGTAAACTGAGGTAGTAGAGAGTATTGATAACTTTATCCACCCACCTTTCTATTTACATTACTTACAAGAGTTTGGTTCCATATTAGCCTTTCTTACAAGCAACACTCTATAGTATGTACAAAGGCAACAATTGAGAAGTGAAAATCTTTGAAAAAAATACGCTTTTGGAAGGGAGGGGCTCTTAGAAAAAAAGAATAATTTTAAGAGTTATGAGTTCTGTTAGTGTCAATTGAGTATTATTAAGCAGTGAAACAAATATTCAGCTCCTATGGGTTCATGAGGGTTGATACCAAAAGCAAGGGCCTTGGCTACCTGAGCACTTTTAAAGAATATAGTATTGTTTTTGCCAATGCTTTGGTACAATTTTTAATCTTAATTTTCATTTATGTTAAATTAGTGAATATGTAAATATTAATATTTGTAAGAATAGTTCATACTTATCAACAAATGGTATAAAGTAGTATTCTCATTTTGGGAATCTCAGCCTTAAAAAAAAAAGGTTGGCTTTACTTATATTTTAGAGTGTGTGAAACAGAAAAATCACCAATAAGTAATATTTCAGCATTACAGACAATACTAGTTGAAAATATATATTTTAAAGGTATGTTTACCAATCTTGTATTTCTATTTCTGCTTTTTAAAAAAAAAAATAGGTACATATGTACACTTGGGTGGATAACATAACACATTTACACTCATCATTCTGAGTTTGTTATAATTAACAGGCTGTTTAAAATACTTACTTTGAGAAATAACCAGAAGTCAGCTGTTTTGAATTGCAAAACTAACAAATAATCAAGGTTTTATAGATCTCTGTACCTTAGAAATTAAAAATTAAAAACTAATGAATAACTATTTCTGAGCCATTAAATCATGAGACATTGTTCCTATTTATGAGTTGTGACAACACTGCAGTGATCACATGAAACTCTTGATAATATTCATTTTGTAGAAATTTCTACCGTACACTTTGGCTTTTTCAAATGCTTCAAAATTATTGTTGCTTTAATTTCATTTGTTTAAAAATCTACCACCACCCAAAAGTCCAGTCAAAAAGAAAAAGCCATCTGACATACACAGAATACACAATGCTATGCAGAATACCCTGGTGACTGACTCATTCAGATGGAAGTCTAAAAGGGAAGAAGAATCTCCATAAATGCGTGTTGTGTCTGCTTCCTTGGTTTCTACTTATTTTCCCACCAATTTCTAACAATCTTTAGGTATATTAAAGGAGTATTTGTGCAACATATGGAGAGTGAGTGCTTGCTACAGCAGCCAGAAGTGGAAGATCACTGGATTCAATCCTGAAATAAAGGGGAAAAAAATGTCAGTTTTGATTTTCTGTACCGAGGACATTAACTCTACAGGCAATCACCACCACCTGTAAGGTCACTATACCTCAATGGTTAAGGAGCTAGGCCACTCTGGCCAAAAGGAAAAATTTTCAGTAAATAAAACACAGAACTACAGATATGAGTAACAACGTCATAAATGTAGGAAAGTGTCTCAATGACATGCTGATGGAACATGAATCTGGGCAAGGCACAATGACTAACAACTATAATCTAGTGTAATAATAGCTGGGTGGGGTGACTCGTGCCTGTAATCCCAACACTTTGGGAGGCCTAGGTGGGAGGATCGCTTAAACCCAGGAGTTCTAAGACCAACCTAAGCAAGATAATTGAGACCCTGTCTCCACAAAAAAATTTTAAAGACTAGCTGGGCATGGTGGTGTGTGCCCATGGTACCAGCTACTCTGGGAAGCTGAGGCAGAAAGATCTCTTGAGCCCGGGAGGTTGAGGCTGAAGTCAGCCGTGTACCAACAGAAGGGCAACGGAGCAAGACCTTGTCTCAAAAAAAAAAAAAAGTAATAATAATAATAATAAGGTGTACCCAGATTGTTTTAGTCAAATGTGTCTATAATAAGATGTACTGGAAGTAATGGGAGCTACTTCAGAATACATCCTACCACAAATTTATAGGAAAAGAAAAATGGCCAATCAACATAGAAAATATTAATCAGACCCCTTCATGGTTAGAGAAATGTGAATAAAATCAGATGCCATTTTTTAGCTAGTAGCTTGGCAAAGATCAAATTTGGTAATAGCCAGTAGTGAGAAGAGTGCCTCTTACTGTTTGTGGGAATTCATTTTGAAACTTTCAGGAGAGTATTCAGTATAATCTGTCAAACTATCTATCAATACAGGCCCTTTAACCAAAAATTCTATTTCAAGGAATTTATCCTACAAATGTCAGAGATTTATATTCAGTCTGGCATTGGTTATAGTAGCAAAAAACTAAAAATAATCTAAATTCCAACATATAATGGAATGCTACACAGCCATTAGGAAGAATGAGATTATTATGTGCTTATATGAACATTCAAGATATGGTAAAAGGCAAGTTGTACAAGGACACAAGAGTATAACTCAACTTAGATTTTTAAATAATATTCATTTAAAAATTCTATAAAACAATCTGTTAACAGTGTTTGAGTAGGGGTTAGAAGTTGCGGGAAGAAGACAATGACTTACTTTTCAGTGTATGCCAAAATGCACTGTGAATTTTGGTTATATGTATGTTACTTTTTAAAACTTGTCTTAAATATTTTTACATAAAGGCATTAAACACACACCTCACTCCCCAGAAAAACAAGATTATATCCTGTTACCGATTTTCCAAATACTGCAGAACAATTCTCTCTGCATAACTCAAGTCAAAATCATCAGGTCTGGACCAACAGTGTGGTACTACAGAATATAAATAGGGTCTAAAGTAAAAAAGATATACAGTCATTCAAATCCCTAATTAGTCCTACCAGTGTGTGACATCTGGCATGTTAACTTACAGAATCATCTGTTTCCAACCTGGATAACATTGCCTACACACTGCAGGATGATAATAAGAATTAAGAAATAACACTAGTAAAAAATTTTAATTTGGTTTCTGACATACAGTAGGTTCTCAGTGATATTGGTTTCTTTTCCTATCATAAAAGCCAAATTAGATAAAAGTTCTAGCTTGTTTTGCTTTCTTTAATGGCATTTCAAGAAATCATTCATATGAACCCACCTAAAGTGGCCACAGAACACAAGAAAAGTGACCACAGAACATAATGAAATAGGGCTATACTATGCTCCCCCCATCAACCTCCCATTCCTCCTTCAGTAAGCATTTTTGATAACTGTTTTCTGCCAGAGAATAATGCAGAGTAGACGGACATAATATATAGTTAATGGGGGGAAGGAGTAATATATGGATAACATATTACCATCTACAGACTTCTGTTACCTCAATCAGCTCATTTGGAAGGCAGGGCAGATACTTGGAATAATGAGTTTGCAACATATTTAATAAATAAAAGAGTATGTACTTATTTTTCTGAGACAAAAATTCAGATTTTAATTCATTCTGATTATATTCTCAGCCTACTATATGTAATGGCACAAGGGATAATGCCTTTCAGATTAGTGGATGACAGGGAACCTGCTATTATATAGTACAGAGCAACCTAAATGATAACAGCCTCCAGCTTCCAAGAGGAGAAGATACGTAAAAGGAAAAAGGGCAATTCTGAGGAACATTCCTTGCCTGATGACAGAGCAATGAAAGCAAAGCCAGAAAAGAAACCATTAACATACCCCAGAACCACTCCCAGCTCCTTGACATGAACACGCATCTGCCCCCTCAGATATTCAGACAGCATTTTACTTTTGAAGTATAGCTCCTGCAACCGGTCTTCAAGATGCATTACACACTGCAGTTAGGGAGGAACCAAGAACCAGGTCAGAAAACAGTTTGCAACTCTCAGTCATGGCAAACTCCAAAACATCATGTTTTTGACAATTCTGTTTATTTATTTCAACATGAACTAAAATTTGGAGCACATTTTTAAAGTATGCAGTTTTAGCTAAAAAGAGAAGTGAACCTTTTTCTGGCTCATATCAAAGATTAGCTTCTACAGCGTCTTTTATTTTTTAACTATGCTAAAAATACACATACAATTTGCCCTTTTAACCATTTTTTGTTTGTTTTTTGTTTTTTGGATGGAGTCTTGCTCTGTTACTCAGGCTGGAGTACAAAGGTGCGATCATAGCTCACTGCAACCTCCGCCTCCTGGGTTCATGCAATTCTCCTGCCTCAGTCTCCTGAGTAGCTGGGACAACAGCCATGTGCACCACACCCGGCTAATTTCTTTTCTATTTTTAATAGAGATGGGGTTTCACCACGTTGGCCAGGCTGGTCTCAAACTCCTGACCCAGGTGATCTACCCACCTCAGCCTCCAAAGTGCTGAGATTACAAGTGTGAGCCACCGTGTCCAGCCCTTTTTAACCATTTTTAAGTATACTTCAGTGGCACTAAGTACATTCAAAATGCTGTGCAACCATCACTACTATCCATTTCCAAAACTTTTTTTCACTAGGTTTTTATTCCAAATTTGATAAATATAAAATTTTTATAAATTAACACTTTTCAAATGTATTTACATAGGAAAGGATGTATTCTCCTGTGGAGAATAAAAAACAGTTTGCCAAAGTTCACAAAGAATGCTATGTAGTTCCCCAATTTCTAAGCTGAAAGACTGAAAATTAAAACACATCTGGGCATGGTGGCTCATACTTGTAATCGCAACACTCTGGGAGGTGGAGGCAGGAGGATCATCTGAGGCCAGGAGTTCGAGACCAGCCTGGGCAACATAGTGAAACACTGTCTCTACAAAAAAAAAAAAAAAGATTTAGCCGAGCATGGTGGCACGTGCCTGTAGTCTTAGCTACTTAGGAGGTTAAGGCGGGAGGACTGCTTGAGCCTAGGGGTTTTGAGGGTGCACTGAGCCATGACTACTACTGCAATTCAGCCTGGGCGACAAAAGTTAAAAAAAAAAAACAACAAAAACCTAAAACACATACATTTTGTTTAATGTCAATTAACTTGCTCAATTTACTAAAATAGGTGATTTATCATGTGAATTGATGCTAAACATGTTTGAGGAAAAAACAGAAGTTTCAGGTGCTAAACATTAAATTCTTGCAGAGTGTTCCTTTCCAATGAAAATCAGCTATTAAAAGTTCTTAATAAAAATCTACTTTATTATTGTAAAAACACAACCAAATGGTTGTGGTTTTATAGTGTTATGTTTTTTCACAATGCTTTAGGCTGATAATGCCATAAGAAAATTTTAACTGCAGAATATATGTAGATATAAAATATGTAATATAATTTACTTTATTAACCACTTTACAGTAATATAATTCTATAGTCCTAAGAGCATTCAATGTTGTGCAACCATTACCACCATCCATTTCCAGAACATTTTATCATCTCAAAAACTCTGTACTCATCATCTCAAACAAAAACTCTGTACTCATTAAACAATAACTCCTTATTCTCTTCTTTCCCGCAGCCCCTGATAACCACTATTTTAGATTCAGTCTCTACGAATCTGCCTATTTGTGGTACCTTGTATAAGTGGAATCATACAATATTTGTCCTTTTGTGTCTAGTTTATTTCACTTAGCATAATGCTTATGAGGTTCATCCATGTTGTAGCATGTATTAGAATTTCAGTCCTTTTCATGGCTGAATAAATATTGCATTGTATGTATTATACCACATTTTGTTTATCCATTCATTTGCTGATGGATGCTTGGGTTATTTCTAATGTTTGGCTATTGAGAATAATGTTTCTGTGAACAAGAGTATACTGCCTGAATCCCCGCTTTTAATTGTTTTGAGTATAAGCACAGAAGTGGAGTTAATAGATCGTACGGTAATACAGTAACTGTTAAAGTTTTTGAGGAACAGCCAAACTTTTCCACAGCTCTGGCACCATTTTACATTACCATCAACAATGCATGAGGGTTCCAAGGTCACCACATCTTGGTCAATACTTACTATTTGTTGTAGATTCTTTTTATCATAGTCATCCTTACAGGTATTGAATGGCAGCTCACTGTGGTTTTATTTGCATTTCCCTAATGACTAATGATGTTGAGCATATTTTCATGTGCTTATTGGCCATTTGTATATTTTCTTTGGCAAAATGTCTATTCAAGTCCTTTGCCATTTTTTAATTCAATTGTTTGCCTTCTGTTGAGTTGTAGGAGTTATTTATATATTCTGAGAATCAATCCCTTTTGAGATATATGATTTGCAAATATTTTCTATTTTATAGGGTGTCTTTTCACTCTGTTGATAGCTAATAAAAGTTTTTAATTTGATGAAGTCCAATTTACCTATTTTTTTACTTTTGTTATCTATGCTTTTGGATTCAAATTCAAGAAGTCACTGTCATATCCAATGTCACAAAGATCATCCCCTAGGTTTTCTTGTAAGTTTTATAGTTTTAGCTCTTAAATCTTTGATCCATTTGGAGTTCATTTCTGTACGTGGCATAATTCTTTTGTATGTGGCTATCCAGTTTTCCCAGCATCTTTTGTTGAAAAGACTCCTTTCCCTGTTGAATGGTCTTGGCACTTTTGTTGAAAATCAATTAAACTTATATGTGAGGGTTAACTTTTAGGATCTCCATTCTACTCCATTGGTCTATATACCTGTCTTTATGCCAGTAGCACAATGTTTTGATTACTATAGCTTTGTAATAAGTTTTGAAATCAAGAAATGTGAAATCCACCAACACTGTTGTTTTTCAAGATTGTTTTATCTCTTTGGGGTCTCTTGAGATTCTTAAAGTATTTTAAGATGGGTTTTTCTATTTCTGCAAAAAATATCAATTGGATTTTCATAGGGATTACATTCAATCTGTAGATAACTTTGAGTAGTAATGACATCCTAATAATATTAAGTCTTTCAATCCATGAGCATGGGAAGTGCTTTCATTTATACATGTCCTTAATTTCTATCAATAATGTTTTGTACCTTATAGTGTACAAGTGAGTCTTTTGTCTCCCTAAATTTATTCCTAAGTAATTTATTCTTTTTGGTGCTATTGTAAGTGGAATTGTTTTCTTAATTTCCTTTTCAGAGTGTTCATTGTTCAAATAAGTATACAGAAATGCAACTTATTTTTATGGGTTTTGTATTATGCAAATCTGCTTAATTTGCTTATTAGCTCTACCGTTTTTTGTGGAATCTTTATGTTTTCTATGTACGAGAACATCATGTCATCTGCAAACAGAGATAATTTTATTTCCTCTTTTCCAATCTTGAAGTCTTTTGTATTTTTCTTGCCTGATTGCTCTGGCTAAAACTCTCAGTAGCATGTTGAACAGAAGTAGTGAAAGTGAGTATCATTGTCTTTTTCCTCATCTTAGGGAAATACTTTCAGTCTTCCACCACTTAGTGTGATGTTGGCTATGGGTTTGTCATAGATATCCTTTATCATCTTGAACTACAAAGCTTTTTAACTATGCTATGTTATAGTTCTCCTAATAAGTGAAAGAAAGAACCTTGAAAGTTGGAAATGGGGTCTTTAGTGAGAGATTACCAGTATTATAAAGAGATCAATAAAAGTCCTGACATGACAATGAGGATCCCGAATGTACTGGCATTCTACACAAAGCTGGGAGATGTTGCATGACACATGATCAAAAATTCTGGCTGCTGAAATCAGAACATACAGACATGTACACATCCCCTTCTGTCTTAGCTTGGGCTGCCATAACAAAGTATCATAGACTGGGTGGATTAAAAAAAAACAAAAAAACAGATATATAGCTGGGCATGGTGGCTCATGCCTGTAAATCTCAGCACTTTGGGAGGCTAGGGCAGGAGGAACACTTGAGCCCAGGAGTCTGAGACCAGCCTGGGCAATGGGGCAAAATGCCGTCTCTACTAAGAAAATACAAAATATTAATCAGGTGTGGTAGCATGTGCCTGTAGTTCCTGCTATTCAGCAGGCTAAGGCAGGAGGATCACCTGACCCCAAGAAGTCGAGACTGCAGTGAGCCAAGATTGCACCACTGTGCTCCAGCCCAGGTGATGGGATTAAGACACTGTCTCAAACAAACACCCCAGATATTTATTTTTTCACAGTTCTGGAAGCTAGAAATCCAAGACCAAGGTGCAAGCATGGTTGGGTTCTGGTAAGGGCTCTCTTCCTGCTGGCAGACAGCTGTTTTCTCACTGTGTCCTCACATGGTGGAGACAGAACAATCTTTCTCTCTCTTCCTCATCTTCTTAGGCCACTAATACCATCAGAGCACCCCACCCTCAAGACCTAATCTTACCTTAGATAGCTCCCAAAGACACTATCTCCAAATACTGTCACACTGGGAATTAGGGCTTCAATATATGAGTTCGGGTAATGATACAAACATTCAGTCCCTAACAGCTTTTTTTCAGAAAAACAATGATGAAAGCTTTAAGCAGTGCTTAAAGTAATGCAAGCGTTGTTACACATACTTACAAAATTTGGAGACAAGTTATGCTTATAAAGCTGAAGTGTGGAATGAAGCAGATTGGAAACAAGACTGGAAACCAATACTTCCTTTCCCAATTTATTATCTGTCACTCGTCTCTGGCTACTGGCCACTTGAACAGTCCATTTATCCATGTCAGCTATAATACAGACAGCTTCTGCTATTGGTTCATCCAAAACTGGATGCTGGAAATAAAAGAATAATTCATCTCATGTTTAGCAAATGAAGTTTCCAAAGATAATGGTAATTCAGCAATGAATGTTTACTAAACAAAAACAGAAAAAAAATTAAACTTCAATGTTTCAATATCTCCTTGACCAAGGAGAATAATTAACTCATTAACAAGTACCCTGAGACATATTATAGATATCATCATAGATACTTTGTATCCATTACAAGGACTCTGTATTATTTAGTCCAGAACTTAACTTTCAACGGTCTTTTGATCATTCATTAATTTGACAAATGTATTAAGTGTCAACTATGTGCCAGGCAATTGAAAGAACATGTTTTTTACCCTGAAAGAGACAAACATTTTATTTTATTTTCAGACAGAGTCTCACTCTGTAGCCAGGCTGGAGTGCAGTGGCACAATCTCAGCTCACTGCAACCTCCGCCTCCAGGGTTCAAGCCATTCCCCTGCCTCAGCCGCCCGAGTAGCTGGGACTACAGGCACACGCCACCACGCCTGACTAATTTGTTTTATTTCAGTAGAGATGGGGTTTCACCATGTTGGCCAGGATGGTTTCAATCTCCTGACCTTGTGATCCGCCCACCTCGGCCTCCCAAAGTGTTGGGATTACAGGCGTGAGCCACTGCACCTGGCCTGAGACAAACATTTTAAAAATAGAACAGGACAGGACAGGACAGATGCCGTGGCTCACATCTATAATCCCAGCACACTGGGAGGCTGAGGTGGGAGGACTGCTTAAGGCCAAGAGTTTGAGACTAGCCTCAGGCAACATAGCCTGACCTCATCTCTACAAAAAAAATCTAAAAAATCAGCCAGGAATGGTGGCATGCCTCTGTAATCCCAGCTACTTAGGAGGCTGAGGTGGGATGACTGCTTGAACCCAAGAATTTAAGATTGCAGTGATCTAAAACTGTGCCACAGCACTCCAGTGTGGGTCAAAGAGTAAGACCCTGTCTCAAAAAAAAAACACAAAAAACAACAACAACAAAAAACAAGACTTATTCACACAAATAAGTCAATGGTAAGATTCTGTGCTAACTATCCCAATGTGTCAGGCATTAATATCCCTCAGCACCAGAGAAGGTATTCCTTAAGGTCATGAAGTGCTTTGCTGCCTACATGAATTAGATTTTTCTGTTTGACTAAGACATCTGTCCAGAGTATGAATACAGCAGTTAAAAATGGGACACATCAAAATATACTAACAGGGTTCTTTCTCCAAGATACATTGTTAAGTGAAAAAAAAAAATTCAGGCCGGGCGTGGTAGCTCACGCCTATAATACAGGCACTTTGGGAGGCCGAAGTGGACCGATCACCTAAGGTCAGGAGTTTGAGACCAGCCTGGCCAATATGGTAAAACCCCAACTCTACTAAAAATACAAAAAATTAGCCAGGCATGGTGGCGGATGCCTGTAATCCCAGCTACTCGGGAGGCTGAGGCAGGAGAATGGCTTGAACCCGGGAGGCGGAGGTTGCAGTGAGCTGAGATCGTGCCATCTCACTCTAGCCTGGGCAACAAGAGCGAAATTCCGTCTCGGGGGAAAAAAAAAGTCACTATACATACAGTTATGTTTCTAAAAATTCAGATCTACATCTAAATGAAAATGTATAGAAAAAAGAAAGAAAATACTCAAATCAAGTATGAAGTATTGAAGATCTCTGTGAAGCGGGAATACTAAGAGTATGAACGACTTCTACTTTTTACTCTGTATATCTTTATACTGTTTGATTTTTTTTTATTTTTGTTTATTTATTTTTTTGAGATTCTGTTGCCAGCCTAGGCTGGAGTACAGTGGCATGATCTCAGCTCACTGCAACCTCCGCCTCCTGGGTTCAAGTGATTCTCCTGCCTCAGCCTCCTGAGTAGCTGGGATTACAGGCGTGTGCCACCACGCCCGGCTAATTTTTATACTTTTAGTAGGGACAGGATTTCACCATGTAGGTCAGGCTGGGCTCGAACTCCTGACCTTGCAATCCGCCCACCTTGGCCTCCCAAAGTGCTGGGATTACAGGCGTGAGCCACTGCACCCAGCCCTTATTGTTTGAATTTTTATCACAAGCATTTACTTTCATTGTTAAAAATGTTAAGACAGTGAAAATAATATTTTAACTTATATATACATAGTCATGAAAGAGCCACAAGGCATATGGCTATGTCCTTACCTTTCCCCGGTTTACAAACAAAGACCAAAAATGACAATTAAGTACAGAGCATGACTGCCAGAAACAGATAGTGACCCTACCTTTAATATTTTTCTGTATTTGCAAAGGTAAGGATTTATTTTTACTACTGGCCAAATGGAATAGCAGCAACAAGACTGAGATTAAAACTATAATATGAAGTACTGAGACCAGTAGCTTTTCCTCTCTAACTTTTAATGTTACTATAATTAGGATAAGGTACCACAATAAGGACAAAAGTTTACTCCCGGATAAGCCCAGGTTTGGCATCCTCAAATGATATTCCTTTGCCTAGTTAATGAACAACTACTCTGAATAAAGCTCTTTCCTGGAAACTAAAGAAACAAAGACAACAGAACTCATAGACTTGTGAGGGAGATTAAAATAAATACATCTAGCTTTAAAAAAAAAATGTGTTACTGATGAAGCAGAAACCAAGGGCTGGGAAGTAGAGGAGGGCAATAGTGGGATCTGTGTGATAGGGAGTTTCGCAGTGAAAGGGACATAGGAATATGACATTGAAGTGTACAGACAGGACTACTGGTGAAAAAAATGGGAGAAGAACATGGATAATTCAGTAAGAGTAAGAATCAGAAATAGAAGTAGATGCAAATGGCTACATTTGTGAGAAATGATATTGAGAAATAAGAAGAGAATGGCAAAGGAAAAGTCCAGAAATATACCTTGGGAAGATTTTCCATGGAGCCCCAAACTTATATTTGTTTTTTATAAAACAGTATTTAAATATTTATTCATCTCTTGCCAGGGATAAATCACTTTGTTATGCATCACTTAATTATGGAAATATAATTTTGGCAAAGATATATACATCTGTGATATTGTGAAATATATTCAGCTGACCAACAAAATGGGTTTGAACTGCCAGTCCACTTAGATGCCAATTTTTTCCAATATAATATATGGGTAAAGTTTTTGGAAATTTGCAACAATTTGAAAAACTCAGACAAAACCGTGTAGCCTAGAAATATGGAAAATAAGAAAAGTTAGGCATGTCATGAATACATAAAATATATGTGTATGCATGGCACAGTAGTGTGCATTTGTAATCCCAGCTACCGGGGAGGCAGAGGTGGGAGGATCAATTGAGCCCAGTAGTTGGAGAGACTAACCTGAGCAACATAGTAAGACCCATCTCAAAACAAACAAACAAACAAAAAAATGTAGGTAGTACATTTTATCATTTACTACTGTAAAATACACACAAATCTACTATAAGAAGTTAAAATTTATAAAAACTTACACACATACAAAGCATACAAGGTGACATTCACAGCCCAGAGAAATGTTAACAAGTGTATAGTATTAAATCATAACTGCATAAAACTAGCTGTAGTACCTACTGTACTACTGTAATAGTTTTGTAGCCACTTCCTGTTGCTATTGCCCAGAGCTCAAGTGTTGCAAGTATGTACTTCAAACACTCTGCCAACTTAATCATCTCTGCAGGAGCAGTTCCGCTCTCCAATAAATAGCATACCTCAGTTAAAAACTAATCTCTTTTCAAGGCCATCCTGGCTAACACAGTGAAACCCCATCTCTACTAAAAATACAAAAAAAAAAAAAAAAAAAAAAAAAATTAGCCAGGCATGGTGGCAGGCACCTGTAGTCCCAGCTACTCGGGAGGCTGAGGCAGGAGAATGGCATGAACCCAGGAGGTGGAGCTTGCAGTGAGCCAAGATTGCGCCACTGCACTCCAACCTGGGCGACACAGCGAGAGTCCATCTCAAAAAAACAAAACAAAACAAACCTCTTTTGGGAGGCTAAGGCAGGAGGATCCCTTAAACCCAGGTGTTTGAGGCTGCAGTGAGCTATGACTGCACCATTGCACTCCAGTCTGGGTGACAAAGTGAGACTCTGTCTCTAATGAAACAAAAAGACAAAAAGATAACAAATAAAACTGATGTCTAAAGGTTCTCATGTATTTTTCATCATGGTTAGTGTGATACAGCAAACCCTGAATAATATCAATGGGACCCACATGGAGTACCACTAGTGATGCTGGAAATGCTCTCAAGAAAAGTAGAGAAAAGTTAAGACATTACAAGGAAAACTTGAATGGCTTGATATGGACCATAGATTATGTAGCTGTGGTTACGCCTCATTTCAAGATCAATGAATCCACCATGAGGACTGTTGTAAAATAAGAAAAGGAAATTTGTGAAGCTGTCATTGCAGCAATGCCACTAGGTGTGAAAACCATGTATTTTTGCAGAATACCTTTTAAATCTCATAATGAAAATACAGCTCTTATGTGGGTACAGGGTTGCAGTAAGAAAGCTCTAACTATAGACTCTAATATTATTGTTTTTTTGTTTTTTTTTTTTGAGACGGAGTCTCGCTCTGTTGCCCAGGCTGGAGTGCAGTGGCGCGATCTCGGCTCACTGCAAGCTCCGCCTCCTGGGTTCATGCCATTCTCCTGCCTCAGCCTCCTGAGTAGCTGGGTCTACAAGCGCCCACCACCACGCCCGGCTAATTTTTTTTTTTGTATTTTTAGTAGAGACGGGGTTTCACCGTGGTCTCGATCTCCTGACCTCGTGATCCGCCCGCCTCGGCCTCCCAAAGTGCTGGGATTACAAGCGTGAGCCACCGCGCCCGGCAATATTATTGTTTTTTAAATGAAGTCATTATATGACAACTTAAAGCAAAAGGAGGGTAAATGATCTAAAGCTGGAGAATTTAATGCTAGGAAAGGATGGTTTGATAATTTTAGAAAGAGTTTAGCTTAAAAAATATCAAGATAATAGCTTTTGCTGACCAAGAGGCAATACACAAGTTCTTGGACACCATCAAGAAAATCTTAGAGGACAAAAGATATCTGCCTGAACAGGTTTTTATTGCAGATGGAAGAACCCTGTTGTGGAAAAAGAGGCCACAAAGTACATTTATTAGTAAGGAAGAGGAGCAAGCACCAAGATTTAACGCAGGAAGGGATAAGCTAACTCCACTGTTTTGTGTAAATGCAGTCAGGATTAAGATCAGAACTACCCTTATATAAAGAGCTGCTAACCTCTGGACCTTGAAGGAAAAAAGATAAACACCAGCCCTGCAAGTCTTCCGATTGTAGAACAAGAAAGCCTGAAAAACAAAAACTCTTTTTCTGGATTGAATCCACCCATGATTTTTTTTTTTTTTTTTGAGACAGAGTCTTGCTGGGTTGCCCAGGCAGCTCACTGCAACCTCCAACTCCCAGGTTCGAGTGATTCTCCTGACTCAGCCTCTCAAGTAGCTGGGACTACAGGCACCTGCCACCATGCCTGGCTAATTTTTGTATTTTTAGTAGAGACGAGTTTTCACTATGTTGGCCAGGCTGGTCTCGAACTCCTGACCTCATGATCTGCCCACCTCAGCCTCCTAAGGTGCTGGGATTACAGGAGTGAGCCACCACGCCTGGCCCCACCCATGCTTTATTTCTAAAATCAAGAAGTACCTTGCCAGTAAGTGACTGCCTTTTAAAGTTCTTATGCTGGACAATGCCCCTGGCCACCCAGAACCCTATGAGTTTAACACTGAAAGTGTTGAAGTGGTCTAATTGCCCCTAAAAACATCTCTAATTCAGCCTCTAGATCAGGGTGCCATAAGGACCATTAAACACAATATTCTATAAAAATGATGGTCAGTGCTATGGAAAAGAACCCCAATGGAGAGAATATCATGACAGTCTGAAGAATCACCCCACAGAAGATGCCATTGCTGTTATAGAAAAAGCCATGAAAGCCATCAAGCCTGAAACAATAACTTCCTGCTGGAGAAAACTGTGTCCAGATGTTGTGCACAGAACTTAACAACAGAGCCAATCAAGGAAATCATGAAAGAGCTTGTAAATATGGCAAAAAAAAATGGTGGGTGAAGGCTTTCAAGATATGGATCTTGCAACTTTGGGAGGCCGAGGCAGGTGGATCACAAGGTTAGGAGATTGAGACCATCCTGGCTAACATGGTGCAACCCCGTCTCTACCAAAAATACAAAAAAATTAGCCGGGTGTGGCGGCATGCACCTGTAGTCCCAGCTGCCGGGGAGGCTGAGGCAGGAGAATGGCATGAACCCGGGAGCCGGAGCTTGCAGTGAACCAAGATCACGCCACTGCACTCCAGCCTGGGCGACAGAGCAAGACTCCATCTCAAAAAAAAAAAAAAAAAAAAAAAAAAAAAAAAAAAAAAAAAGATATAGATCTTGCAGAAATTCAAGAGCTAACAGACACCATACCAGAGGAATGAACAGAAGACAACTCGATGGAGATGAGTGCTTCCAAACCAGTGCCAGACAATGAGGAACAAGACGTAGAAGCAGCAAGGCCAAAAAACAAATTGACGTTAGACAATCTAGCAGAAGGGTTCATATTATTCAAGACTGATTTTTATTTCTTTTACCACATGGACCCTTCTATGATACTGAAATCGCCTTTGCAAAAGTTATATTAGTGAGAACATTATAACAGTGAACTAAGCTAACCCAAAACCCATCTTGGCCTTTCCCTTAATTATTCCTGGGGTATGGGGCCAAGCTAACTTTGGAAGACATTTAGGCTCCAGTTTTGTTTTGTTTTTTTTAACGTGTGCAGTTTTATTCAACTGGTCTCAAGTCAGTGTACAGGTAAGCCCTGGCTGCCTCCACCCACTCCGAGGGTGACCAAAAGCCTTCATACATCTCAAGTTGAGGGACAAAAAAGGGGGGCCACAAAGGCTGATCATTCAAAGTAAAACAAAATAAAAAAATAATTACGGCAAAGATTAAAAAATTTTGCATTATATAATTTACATGAAAGCAATGCTATCACCTCCCCTGTGTGGACTCGGGAGAGGACTGGGCCATTCTCCTTAGGGAGAAATGGGGTGGCTTTTAGGGGGGCAAGGGACTTCCTGTAGCAATGCGTTTCATGATATTTGGAATGACTATTAGAAAAAAGAACAATGTACAATCAAAGTCCTCAGCCACATTGTAGAACTTTGGGGGATGCTTGCTCCAGCCGACTGCTGTCACCTTCACTGTCCCAGTTTTTAAATCCTGAGTCTAGCAAAAAAAAAAAAAAAAAAAATCAACACCAAAAACAAAAAAACAAAGCCATGCCAATCTCATCTTGTTTTCTGCACAAGTTAGGTTTTGTCAAGAAAGGGTGTAACGCAACTAAGTAACAGTCTGCCTGGAAGCATTTGCAATGGACGATGGAGAGGCCAGACTCATTGTACTCCTGCTTGCTGATCCACATCTGCTGGAAGGTGGACAGCAATGCCAGGATGGAGCCGCCCATCCACACGAAGTATTTGTGCTCTCCAGAGGAGCACTGATCTTGATCTTCATCATGCTGGGCACCAGAGTGATGATCTCCTTCTGCATCCTGTTGGCAATGCCAGGGTACATGTTGCCGCCAAACAACACTGTTGGCATATAGGTCTTTGTGGATGTCCACGTCACATTTCATGATGGAGTTGAAAGTAGTTTTGTGGATGTCACAGGAATTCCATGCTCAGGAAGGAAGGCTGGAAGAGCGTCTCAGGGCAGCAGGACAGCTCATTGCCAATGGTGATGACCTGGCCATCGGACAGCTCATAGCTGTTCTCCAGGGAGGAGCTGGAGGCCACTATGGCCATCTCCTGCTCAAAGTCCAGGGCGACGTAGTATAGCTTCTCCTTGAGGTCACATATGATTTCCCGCTTGGCCATGGTGGTAAAGCTGTAGCTGTGCTCGGTGAGGATCTTCATGAGGTAGTTAGTAAGGTCCTGGCCAGCCACGTCCAGACACAGGATGGCATGGGGGAGGGCGTACCCCTTGTAGATGGGCACAGTGTGGGTGACCCCATCGCTGGAGTCCATCACGATGCCAGTGGTACGGCCAGAGATGTACAGGGACAGCATGGCCCGGATGGCCATATATATGGCTGGGGTGTTGAAGGTCTCAAATATGATCTGAGTCATCTTCTTGTGGTTGGCCTTGGATTCAGGGGGGCCTCAGTCAGCAGCATACGGTGCTCCTCGCGAGCCACATGCAGCTCGTTGTAGAAGGTGTGGTGCCAGATCTTCTCCATGTCATCCCAGTTGGTGATGATGCCATGATCCATGGGGTACTTCAGGGTCACGATGCCTCTCTTGCTCTGGGCCTTGTCATCCACATAGCAGTCCTTCTGACCCATGCCCATCACCATGCCCTGGTGCCTCGGGTGCCCCATGATGGAGGGGAAGACGGCCCAGGGGCATCACTGCCTGTGAAGGAGACCTTCCACATGCCAGAGCCATTGTCGACAAGCGCAGCAATATCATCATCCATGGTGAACTGGCGGCGGCGGGTGTGGATGGGCAGCAGAGTGGCGAGGGTGAGGCACTGTGCTTGCAGGGTGGACACAGTCTTGGTGGTCCAGGCTACAGTTTAAATGATAATAGGCTTTGCCCAAAACTCAACTGCTTTTGTAAAGTTAAGAGGAAGCCATCAGGCTGAAAGGAGAAGAGGAGTTTGAGTCCTGCTAAGGTGCAGACATTATTCTGGAGATTATAAGAAACTTTCTCAATTACAAATAACACCGCTATGTGCGCTGGCATTTTGAGATCTCTTTCCAGGTTTTTTGCATGTCTGACACCCTTGGCTCCACTTGGACTGACAATCTGCTCCTGTAGCCCCATCCAGAAGCGATTTGGCCCCAGTAGGACAGCTTCAACCCCCTATGATTTTATTTCTGCCCCATCCAATCAGCCGCAAGCACCTGTTACCTGGCCACCCCACTCCTTCCCCCAAACTGCCTTTTAAAAATCCCTAACCTACAAGCTTTGAAGGAGATGATTTGAGTATGAACTCCATCTACCACGTGGGGTGGCTGGCCTTGTGTCTACTGAACTTTTTCTGTACTAAAATACCATAGTCTGTCTTTATGCAGTGGGCAGGAAGAAGGCCTGGGCAGTTACAAATTTGGGGGCTCGTCTGGGATCACTGTTGTGGCTACCTGCCCACGGTTTGGTAGTCCCCCACCGGCAACAGATCCAGAGGCCAGCCCACGTGGCTGCATAGTTCTCTTGGACTGGGGGCTGACGTTGGCACTATCTCTACCAGCAACACACTGCTGACCCATGGTGCATGGATTTAATTGCAGTACACAAATCGTTCCTGTAAAGACATCTCTGAACTGGTCTGGTGGGCATTCTAGGTGGTGCCAATGCCTCCTTCCTTCTTCTGATTGGTTTGGCTTCTTAAGGGATCTAAGTTTGGCCCCTTTGGGGGTCTCGATTGGCTCTCCCTAATCAGTAGGAAGAGTCTTCGTTGGGGAGACTTCTCCTCAATCAGGAAGATTTCAGGGAGATTTCTCAGAGAATAGAAGCATACTCTTGGAATTCTTGCTCAGGGATCTTGGTTTGAGAGACCTTCTGTCTGTGTTGTCTTTGTGTGTGTGTGTGTGTGTGTGTGTGTGTGTGTGTGTGTGTGTGTGTACATGTAGAGGGGATCTCTAAAGGAACTGGTGATGGAAGTCCAGCAGACCTAACTCGGAGAACTTTATTTGGTCACATTTGCTGAGCAGTGAAGGAAGTTCAACAGGTTTGACCTGGGGTGACTTTCTGCTCTTCATGTTGTCCAGACATCACCCAATGAATTCCCAGTCAGAGGTCATCCCTCCCTACCTTGAGGGGATCAAAGATGACAGGGGCACACTAGAAAAAGATTGAGCCTTGATAAGTCAGTATTAGGTGTTGAGAAAAGTGACTAGTGTCTGTTTTGTTATGTGTGCTTCACTAGGCTGAGATAAAGAATGTTAATTTGGTAGTCTCTCGCCCCTCTCCCTCGCTCCCCCGCACAGCCTATTGGGTGACATCTTACAAAGTCGAGAGGTTTCTGCCTATGGTTCAATGAAACACACAAAAGTAATTTTCCTTTTTGACTATGGTGTGGTGAGCAACATTGCCAGGGCCACTCAGGGAAAGGGAAATCAGAAACCTGCCGTGCCGGCAAAAGGTAAGAATTTTTTTTTCTTTTTTTTTTTTGAGACGGAGTCTCGCTCTGTCACCCAGGTTGGAGTGCAGTGGCATGATCTCGGCTCATTGCAAGCTCCGCCTCCCAGGTTCACACCATTCTCCTGCCTCAGCCTCTCCGAGTAGCTGGGACTACAGGTGCCCGCCACCACGCCCGGCTAATTTTTTTGTATTTTTAGTAGAGACGGGGTTTCACCATGGTCTCGATCTCCTGACCTCATGATCCGCCTGCCTCGGCCTCCCACAGTGCTGGGATTACAAGCGTGAGCCACCGCACCCGGCCAAAAGGTAAGAATTTCTTACCAGCGAGGCTTCTGGCCTCTCTCTCTCTGTGCAAATCAGGTAAGTGAATGGTAAAAATCACTGTTTATTAATAAGAAAAAGGATCTGTGAGCGGCTAATCTGAAGCTGTAGTGATTCTGGTGTACTTCTCGATGGGTCAGTTATAAACTTTGCTGTGTGTCCCTGAAACAAAAACTAAATGAGGCTTCCCTCTAATCTTGTTTTACATCCTTGACAGCATAACTTTGTGACCCTGTGGGGATACTCTCTCTTGGTCTCCACCATCCAGAGAACAGGAATTTTCAAGTTCATGTCAGGCACACAATCTGAAAGGGCTGGGAGTCTGAGATGAGTCAGCACATTCTTCACCCCAAATGTGTCAAGCCCTTGGGTGAGTTTTGACTGAAAAGGTCCCATCTCTATAGGGCATTTGTCATCTTTTGCTATCTTAAGCCCATTTCTGAGAGTGAATTCTTGGGGATCATGGAGATGCCTCTTCTACCCTAGATACCTTTTGCTTCTAATGTAAAAAGAAAAGAAAAAAAAAACTGGAAAATTACCATCTAAACTTTAATAGGTTTCTTAGATTGAGTCACTATTGGAACTGACTACCTCATTGAAAGAAAAAGGTTAAATTAAAAGAAAAATGCATAATAATGACATGGTTAGTCTTAGAAAATTCTCTTGAGCAGTTAAAATCTTTTGCAAGCTTGAAAATGCTCTAGATTCCTTCTGGGAAAGACAACAGCAGTCACCTTGTACTGTAGGACAGTTGCAAAGGCTTTGCCCTCCCACAGTGGTGGGTGGCTTGGGTTCAGTTCAGGCTTTGGGAGTAAGTCCTTTTTGGTGTAATACTTGTGGAACTTTTGCCATTTATTTATTCTTTTTCCTTCCATGCACAGCTTCTTATTTCTTATCTTGAATTTTGTTTTCTCTGAACTACCTTTGGAGATATTCTAGATTTTTTTTTTTTTGAGATGGCGTCTCGCTCTGTCACCCGGGCTGGAGTGCAGTGGCACAATCTTGGCTAACCGCAACCTCGGCCTCCCAGGTTCAAGTGTTCTCCTGCCTCAGCATCCTGCGTAGCTGGGATTACAGGCGTGCACCACTGTGCCTGATGGCTAATTTTTGTATTTTTAGTGGAGACGGGGTTTTGCCATGTTGGTAAGGCTGGTCTTGAACTCCTGACCTCAGGTGATCCACCTGCCTCGGCCTCCCAAAGTGCTGGGATTACAGGTGTGAGCCACCACGGCTGGCCTGGGGATATTCTAGATCTTATAAATCGTTTACCATCTCTTTGGAGACACCTCCTGCATCCTTGTTTAAGTCATCCCCTTAGTTAAGGCTTATCGATTTCACATAGAAGGTTACCTCTAGTAAAAGGATTCAAAAGTCAGAGTTTGTCCTCATTGAAATCTGGTAATAAAAGATTTTAAAAGAATTTTTCTCTTGAGAGCTCCATAGTTAGAAATCGACTTAATTAGCTGATATTTGGGCTATATGTATAGATATTGTTTGAAAGCTCCAGCCTTCCCTTCAAAAACTTCTCAGTTAATGGAATTTTGTCTTGATTCTCTGTTTCTGTGTATTTATATGTGTCGTGGGTGTGTGATGTTTATATATGGAGCTCCAATAACTGGCTTAAAGAAAAATAAGCGCTTGAATCAAACATTGTCAGAAAAATGGAAACTTTAATGCCTGTAGGTCTCATGAGTCTAATAATCTTTTTGTAAATAAAAAAGAGATTATTGGTAAAGTAAAATGAAAATGTCTTCAAAGTTTAAGTATTTAGTCTAAATTTGGCAGGTCAAACACTGTTTGCTGGATGCTTTAAGGTGATAAACTGCTTCTGTGACTTTTACTAATTGTTTGTCTGTTCTACAGCCAATAGATTCTAGGTAAGGCCTGGAGACATATGGAGTTAGGCAGGTCCCATGGCTAGGCTGGGAAAAGTCATGGGTTCTGCAATATTATACATGGTTAAAATTGCTTATTTACCAGGTTTCTCACCAAAAATAAAATTTGCTAAAAGTTAACAGGGCAGCATGCACGTGAGACTACTGGAAAAACAGTTTTATATACAAGGTGTAGAAGGAAAAAAGAATGTGGTTTTGGTGGGAGGCTATAAGAAGGCATGGGAATATGGTTTTTGTCAAAGGGAATGAAATTTTGTCTAGCTCAGAAGGATTTAACAATTGTCTTAACCTAAAAGAGTAATAGGACAAAACGGAAGGTTTAAGCAAGGTGTAGCGGGTTTGTGAAGGGTTGATCTTATAAAGGAAGTTCTGTAGGTATAAGCAAGTTTGCTAAGATTTGAAGGGGATTATTTAATTTTTCTGTATGTTGAACACTGAAATAAGAGGACACTAATGCAGGGCCAAAATCTGGGCTCATGTGTCTGAATAACATGGTTTTCTTAGTGAATCGATCTACTGCTTAACAGAAAATTGTAAAAGATTAAAAAAGATTTATTAAAATTTTACCTTATGGTTAAACTAATTAAGATTCAATTGATTTGTTTATAAGGTTTTATTAATAATTGGGTTTAACGTTACTAATACACTAATGCAAAGGTGAAACTTGGCTTTCTCTTTAGAACAAGATTTTTGGGAGGCCAAGGTGGGAGGATCACTTGAGGCTCCAGAGTTCGAGACCAGCCTGGATAATACAGAGAGACTCCATCTTCACAAAAAATAAACACGTTAGCTGGGCATGCTGGCATGTGCCTACAGTCCCAGCTACTGGGCAAGCTGAGGTGGGAGGATTGCTTGAGCCCAGGAGTTCAAGGCTGTGGTAAGCCATGTTCGTGCCACTGCACTCTAGCCTGGATGACAGAGCAAGACCCTGTCTCACAAAAAAAAAAAAAAAAAAAAAAAAGAGCAACAGGAGAATGGTGAGAAACATAAACTATGACAAAACCGTGCAATAATCCATATACATTAAAAACAATGTTTACACACTATGTTAGCATGGGGAAATATTCTTACATTAACTATTATGTAACAAAAGCAGAATTTAAAACAGATAATATAAAATCATAAAGAGTACAAAAACATGGGTATATATAAATACATATACATGCATATATTTTATATATAAGGACTCAACTATATAAAAATATATACTTATATATAAAAAGATATCCTTGTGTATAACTGTGTATTTATATATAAAAAGATATGCTTGTGTATTTATCTGTGTAAATATTGTGTATTTATCTGTGTAAATATTGTGTATTTACACAGATATACACAAGCATATCTTTTTATATATAAGGCTCCAGACATACATATGATATATAAATACACATACATACAGAATAATCATAACAAGAAGATGCAAAGCACAGTGTGACTAATATCACCACACAGTGTATGTCTGGTATACAAACATCAGTATTACTTTCATTATAGCCAAAGAAACTGAGGCTTTCCTAGAGTAAATATTCTGTCTTATGATACACCAGTAGTAAGTGGCCAATTCTGGGTTTTATGAGAAGCCACGATGCTGCCTAATGCCTGGAGGAAGTTTCTGTATTAAGAATAGCTGATGGTAGAGTTAGGAAAATTTGTGTTTGGCTTTCTTCACATTTCAACATTTTGTAAATTAAATACATATTAAGAAAAATGCTACTTTCTTAAACATCAGGGAGAAAAAGAAAAGACACTCTCCTCTTATAATTCAGAAAAATAAGACTATTTTCTTTTAAAGTATCACTTCCATTATTTATATATTAAAAGGTTCCTACATGTTTTTCCATGCAGTCACATAAAAATTTTTTCATGTTAAATATGATAAACTTTAAGTATGCAAGGATTAAAATACAAATATATATATATATATATATATATATATATATATATATATGTTTTTTTTTTTTTTTTTTTGAGATGGAGTCTCACACTGTCACCTGGGCTGGAGTGCAATGGTGAAATCTTGCCTCACTGCAATCTCTGCCTCCCAGGTTCAAGTGATTCTCCTGCCTCAGCCTCCCGAGTAGCTGGGATTACAGATGCCCACCACCACACCCAGCTAATTTTTTGTATTTTTAGTAGAGACGGGGTTTCAGTATGTTGGCCAGATTGGTCTCGAACTCTTGACCTCGTGATCCGCCCACCTTGGCCTCCCAAAGCGCTGGGATTACAGGCGTGAGCCACTGCGCTCGGCCTAAAATACTTTTTTTTTTTTGAGACGGAGTCTCGCTCTGTCACCCAGGCTGGAGCGCAGTGGCATGATCTCAGCTCACTGCAAGCTCCGCCTCCTGGGTTCAGGCCATTCTCCTGCCTCAGCCTCCCTAGTAGCTGGGACTACAGGCACCTGCCACCACGCCCGGCTAAATTTTTGTATTTTTAGTAGAGATGGGGTTTCACCGTGTTAGCCAGGATGGTCTTGATCTCCTGACCTCGTGATCTGCCTGCCTCGACCTCCCAAAGGGCTGAGATTACAGCCGTGAGCCACTGCGCCTGGCCAAATAATTTTTTTAGAAATCCTATACATGCTTTGGAAAAATGATTGATAAGAAAATTCAACAACTTGTCAGTGCTGAGACTGAAGGTGTTTTATTTTTCTTTTTGTCAAATTTTTCTATAATAGTGCTTTGATAGTATACTTACATGACTAAATGAAAATATGGGAAGGAAAAACTAGAAACCCAATTACTAAAACAGAGGAGGAAAGACAAATAGCTCCTTCCTTTTTACCACAGTGGAAGGAATCCAAGAGCAACAGACCTAGGACCACTAATATAAATGTCTTATAACTTTGTAATGGTGATTTTGCTATTTGTATTACTCTTTGTTCATCTGTTTTAGTAACAGTATGGCATAGCAGCTTAAGAACAGGCAGTTAAGAACTGAATTCTAGTTTTGCCATTCCCTGTCTGTGTAACTTAAAAACTTCTCTGAGCCATATCTGAAACACAAAGATAACAATAATAAGTACCTCAAAGGATTATTATAAGATTAAACGCAATAGTACACTTAAGTGCCTGGGACACAGTAAGGCAACGATAAAAACTAAATACTATTATTATTATTATTTATCCTATAATAGCCGGTAGAAACCCTTAAAATCAAAATATTGTCTTTATCTTCAGTAGGAGGCAGCAATGTTTTCCAATGCCAGGCTTTCACAGCGAAAGTCAAAAGACACTGTGTTTGGCAATGGGTACAGATGAAAGTAGAAAAGAGACTAAGCAACTAGGATCAGACATAAAGAAAGACAAGAATGCATTAGAAGACACAGAGTGCATTAGAAGAACTCATATATAATTCCTTAATCAAGTAATTCAACAAATAGTAGGCACTACATCAGGTATTGGAGGGAAGCATTGAAAAAACTAGAAACGGTTCCTTTACCCTGAAGGGCATCCATACCACCAACTGATAAAAATTCTGTCCTTTGAAGCAATAATGCATTCAAGTATCTTCCTCAGGCACTACTTTTGTTATGTTTTATACTACATTTATTCATACACTTGGCCTTATTTTCTCTGTTGCTAAGTTAAAAACGTGAACTCAGAAACTTTTTCTTTTTCATACATATATCCCTTGGAGTACTGGCACTATATTCAGAACACAGTAGGTCAATAAATACTTGATTGGTATTCAAAAGCTGAGCAAACTAGCCTTTAAATATGAAGATCACAAGTTCTGATAAGTTTTTTTCACAAATTATTTTTATCTATATTTGCCATAATTTCTCTACTATCCAATAAAACACCAAACTTTACAACTTAGGTAACTTTCTACAGACACAGAAGGTTTAAACCTTATTGGCTAACAACTGACTGTTGCTCACTAAGCCACATTTTCTCATCCATAATTTCCCACTTGGCTTTCTTCATTTCTGTTTGTTTGTTTTGAGATGGTTGTCTTGCTCTGTTGCCCAGGCTGGAGTGCAGTGGCATGATCTCGGCTCACTGCAACCTCCACCTCCTGGATTCAAGTGATTCTCCTGCCTCAGCCTCCCAAGCAGCTGGGATTAAAGGCACATGCCACCACACCCAGCTAATTTTTGTATTTTTGTAGAGACAGGGTTTCACCATGTTGGCCAGACTGGTCACAAACTCTCGACCTCAAGTAATCCACCCACCTTGGCCTCCCAAAGTGCTGGGATTATAGGCGTGAGCCACCATTCTGGGCCTCTCTATTTCTTTATTAACTTTTTAAATGGAGAGGTGACCAGATTTTGTTATTAAAGCAAAGTATTGAAGTGATACGTACAATTGAAGGGAGAAATAGAAAATTCAACCAAACAATAGCTGAAGACTTCAATACTTCATTCTCAATAACTGATGGCAGAACCAAACCGAAAATCAGCAAGGACATAAAAGACTTAATTAAGACTATTATCTAATGGTTATCTAACTTGACCTGATAGCTATAGAACATTTCAACAAAAGCAGAATATATATTCTTTTCAAGTGCCGTAAAACAGTCTCAATAAATTTACAAGTGTTGAACAAAGTAGGTTCTCTAACCATAATGGAATTAAATTAGAAACCAACAGCAAAACAACTTTTGAGAATTCCATAAATATTTGTAAATTAAACAGCATACTTCTAAACTCATAAGTCAAAGAAATTACAAGCAAAATGTAAAAACATTTTGAAATGAATGAAACTGAAAATACAACAGATCAAAATTTGTCAGATTTGGCCAGGTGCAGTGGCTCACGCCTATAATCCCAGCACTTTGGGAGGCCAAGGTGGGTGGATCACCTGAGGTCAGGGGTTCCAGACCAACCCGGCCAACATGGTGAAACACCATCTTTACTAAAAATACAAAAATTAGGCAGGTGTGGTGGTGGGCGCCTGTAATCCCAGCTACTCGAGAGGCTGAGGCAGGAGAATCGCTTGAACCTGGGAGGCAGAAGTTACTGTGAGCTCAGATGGCGCCACTGTACTCCTGCCTGGGTGATAGAGCGAGACTCTGTCTCAAGAAAAATAAAATAAGAACCAACAAATATTTTAGGGTTTGGGGGCTGAAAAGTCTCTGTCTCAATAACTCAACTCTGCTGTTAGGCATGAACATAGCCAGAGAGCATATAAATGAATGACTGTGGTTGTGTTCTAATAAAACTTCATCTATAAAAAGCAGGACCATTTGGCCCACTGTCCATAGCTTGCTAATCCTTGATGCATATGGGCAAAAAATATATACAATTTAAGTGAAACCACGAATGAACTTCTCTTTGGAGAAGCCCTCATCATTTGAAAAACAAACAAACAAACAAAAACACACATTACAAAATTCAGGAACAAAAGAGGGGACATTACCAGCAACCTTATAAAAACTAAAAGGATTGTAAGTGTATACTATAAAGAACTTTATTCTAGTAAATTAGGACACTTAAATGAAACTAATAAATTGCTAAAAGACAAAAATTACCAAAATTGACTCAGAAACAAATAGAAAATCTAAATGTATAAAAGGTGAATAAATTAAATTAGCAATTTAAAATATTCTTATTCTTAAAAGCCTGGATGCAGATGGTTTCACTAGTGAATTCTACCAAACTTTTAGAGGAAAAAAAATAGTACTAATCTTCTAGAAACTCTTCCAGAAAATAGAGAAGGACATGCCAGTATTACCCTGATATCAGAGCTAGACTAAGACATCACAAGAAAACTAAAAAGCAATATTTCTCATGAATATAGACTCCAATATCCACAATAAAATATTGGTAAATCAAACCCAGCAACATATAAAAAAATTATATACCATGACAGAGTGAGGATTGCTTCCTAGGAATACAATGGTTGGTTTAACATCTAAAAATTAATTAATGAAATCCATGACATTAATAGTTTAAAGATGAAAAACGATATGACAATACAATCTCAATAGACATTGAGAAAAAGCATATGACAAAATCCCACACTCATTCATGATTAAAGGATGGACAGAAAAAACCAAACTGTCTAAAAACTAGGAATAAAAGAGAACTGCCTGTCTCTAAAAGAAGCATTTGGTTAAATAAAATAAAAATAAAAAGGGAACTTCTTCCATCTAATAAAGGGCATCACAAAAACCTTACAACTAACATCATACTTAATCATGAAAGATGCAATGTCTTTCTCCTAAGATTAGCAAAAAGGAAATGATGCCCATGGTCACCACTTCCATGCAACATTGTATTGAAAATTCTAGCCAGTACAATCAGTCAAAAAAAAAAAAAAAAAAAAAGTTGGGGGTAGCAGGGA